>NC_047117.1:45902102-46202102 GCF_902500255.1 Thalassophryne amazonica
AAGCAAAGGCATGCTCGTGTAAATTGGCCTTAATCACTGTTTCACATCGACGGCTAAACTTGTAGATTAGCCGTCTTGTGTTATGTTATATTATGTCAACGATTTTCATTGGCATAATGGCAAGTACTGTTACCAAGGAACTCCTCCAATGCACAAGAGTTTGGTTACTTCAGGGTTTGTCGTTGTCATGAACTATTCAGCCTTTGTTTTGTTAACTGGCTTTATTAAAGCCCTTTCACATTGGCGTATTCGTAGAGCTGCGTATTGCAGCATTGTGTTTCATTTAAATACGCTCGAAATGCGCCCGTACTCAGCCTTTTTCAGTGTTTATTTCATACTTGCAGCTGCGTGTGTTCGCTTTTTAATATGGATGGCAGCATGTGTTGCTCCAAAACCTGGATGTACCTTTCAGCATTGATGGTGCCATCACAGATGTGTAAGTTGCCCACACCATGTGCACTAACACACCCCCATACCATCACAGATGCTGGCTTTTGAACTTTGCGCTTGTAACAATCTAGATGGTCTTTTTCCTCTTTTGTCCGGAGGACACGACGTGCATGATTTCAAAAACAATTTGAAATGTGGACTCATCAGACCACAGAACACTTTTCCACTTTGTTCATTTCAAATGAGCTTGGGCCCAGAGAAGGTGGTGGTGTTTCTGGATGTTGTCGATGTATGGCTTTTACTTTGCATGGTAGAGTTTTAACTTGCACTTGTAGATGTAGCAACAAACTGTGTTAACTGACAATGGTTTTCTGAAGTGTTCCTGAGCCCACGCAGTAAGATCCTTTACACAATGATGTTGATTTTTTTATGCAGTGCTGCCTGAGCGATCGAGGGTCACGGGCATTCAATGTTGGTTTTCGGCCTTACCGCTTACGTGTAGTAAGTTCTCCAGATTCTCTGAACCTTCTGATTATATAATGAAGATGATGGAATCCCTAAATTCCTTACAATTGAACGTTGAGAAACATTGTTCTTAAACTGTTGGACTATTTTTTTCACGCAGTTGTTCACAAAGTGGTGATCCTCACCCCATCTTTGCTGATGTGGTAGTGTGGAGTGTGCATGCCCTCCCCTGCCTGTGTTTGGAAGTTCTTGGTTGTGCGCACCTGGGTTGATTATGTTTCTGCGCGCACCTGGGTTCTGATTGTGTTTGATGTGAGCCAGGGATATAAATTCAGCATTGTTTTGTGGCTTCGTTCCTCTTTTGCTGCCTGGTCTCTCCCGTGCGGCAGCATTGGAGTGGCTTTACATGCTGTGGTGACTGCGTGCGTTCATCTTTTTCCTTCCTTTTTGGAGCTTTGAGTGGCTCTTTATTAGTGGCTTGGAGTGCTGCTTTACTCCAAGCATCACTGCGGCTTACAGCTGCTGCTGTTCGCGGGCGTGTTTGGGCCACCAGCGTCTGATTTGGGGCAAGCGGCCGGCTTCGTCTTTTTGGCCCATTCAGTTGTCTTTTGTCGTTCTATAATGTCGTTTTTTTCTTATAGCGTGGCACTTTGTGCGCTTTTACACACGTTGTCTGGAGGCTGGGAGTGCGGCTCCACTGGGGTCTTGAGCAGACCGGTGCGTCTTCTTACTGGTGAGTTGCTGGTTTCTGTCTTTTATAAACAATTATAAATTATTTTGGTCTGCTAATGTGGTGTCTACATCACAGCGGGACCAGGCTGCACCTCCCGCGGTGGCTACTGGGGACAGCTGCGTCGGCTTGATAATTTAGAGGCTGGCCACGCCTTGCGTAACTCCTCCTGCTGCTGATTTCCTGGATCCTGGGTATTTGACCAAGCTGCATCTTTTTAATAGTCTGGTAACAAATTGGACTTTGTACGGACATTGTAGGGGTTACAAAGCCAGAGGTGGGCGAAAAAAAAGAGAAATAACATATGTGCTGGCTTTGTGATCCACATTTATCCCATACCTGTATTTTATTGAGTGTGTTGTTTTTTTTTTTATCATCGCCCTACGTGTTTAATGTGGTTTTTAACTGTAATATATTATGTGTTTGGTTTATTTGCATGTTTTCTTTTTTTGTGTGGATGAGAGTTTTGTAATTTTACTGAGTTTGGGTTTATGTTTTTTTTTTCCACTTACAGTGTGTTTTTTCTATATTGGTAAATGGGGTGATTTTAACCAATCAAGGTTGGGAATAAATAAAGGTATATTCTTTTTATAGTTCTTTTTGGTCTGATTGATTGATTGATTGATTGTTCCCCTTCATTTAAAAAGGTAAAAACGAACCTTTGTCTGCCTTGTGCAGGGTCCTAGGCCTATCCTAGGTGGTGTTGTCAGCAACTTTGTCAATCTGTTGATATTAGGTCTCCAACCTGAGCGCTATTTCGCTCTCTCCCACCCTCGTGCCACATTTTGGCGTTGTCGGCAGGATTACCAGGAAATTAAGGGGGCAGAGACTTTTTATTTTGTTAGTAGTATTGGTGGTTTAAATTGTTAGATTTTTCATAAAAAGGTATCCAGAACAGCGGAGGTGGTGTTAGGACCCAAACTTTTAGGATCTCTTTTTTTGGGGGGGGCCTTTTGGCATCTTTCCTCAGTTGACATGGAGGAGGAATTGCAGCAGTTGGTCCCAATGTTTAATGGAAGGACTGGGTTGGGGATAACTGAGTGGGCCGAGGAGGTTGAGGCATGCATGCGTGCCCGATATCTGGCCGCTGCTGACCGTGCTTTGTTTATTTTGATCATTTGGAAGGAGAAGCCAAACAGGAAATTAAGTTCCGTCCACCTGCTGAACGTGGGGACTCTGATAAAATTCTTGCCATTTTGAAGGAGCTTTATGGATGTCATCAATCTTACATCACTTTGCAGCAAGATTTTTTTGCTCGGCACCAACTTGAGGGTGAGAGCCTTCAGGAGTTTTCGCTAGCTTTAATGTCTTTGATGGCTCGGGTTAGACAGCAGGCACCAGGTGGGATCCCTAATGCCGAGGTATTGCTTTGAGACCAATTTACTGAACACGTTCTTGATAGTGCCTTGCGTCGTGAGCTAAAACAACTTGTTCGTAGGCAGCCAGACATTAGATTGATGGAGCTTTGGGCTGAGGCGATGAGGTGGGAGCGCAAGGGCCTACTAGGTGGTGCTAGAGGCCGTAGTTATTTTGTTCCCTTGGTTTTTGGCCTTCAGTGTGGCGTGCAAGGCAGTGTCCAGTCAAGTAAGCAGGGTGAGCCACCGGAGCCTGGTTTAAGAGAGCTTATGGACATATTAAAGCAGCAGCAAGAATAGTTGAATAAACTTACTCAAACTGTTGTATCATTGCAGGCCCCTTATTTCTTAGAGAGTAGCTCAGGTTCAGTTCCATTAATTTGTCGTAGGTGTTGGCAAACAGGACACTATGCTAGGAACTGTACCCGTTCTCGGGTCTTTAATCAGTATCAACCTGGGCATGATAATCCGGGTTCAGGAACTGCTAGGTCTGTTCAATCAGACTGGCTGCCGGGAAACTAGAGCCCACTGAGCTTTTGAGCCATGGCTCAGGTGGGGAACCCTTAGGCTTACAGTTGGATACTGCCAGTGGACTGATTGCGCAATGTCCAAATATAGATGTGTCATTCGGGGGTGTTTTGGTCTCGTGTTTAGTGGACACTGGTTCTATGGTTTCTACCATTACAGAAAGTTTGTTCATGAAGCATTTTGCAACATGGGGTCAGGACCGCCTCCGTTTCTGTAATTGGCTTCAGCTTAGAGCAGCAAATGGGCTGGCAATTCTTTACATTGGCTATTTAGAACTTGATGTTGAGCTGTGTGGTAAGGTTATTCCGCATTGTGGCATTTTAGTGGTTAGGGACACCCCTGGTGCTGTTTCTTCAGTTCCTGCTGTTTTGGGGATGAATGTCATCAAGCGTTGTTATGGTTCACTTTTTACTGCAGTTGGCTCATCTCTTTTTGATACACCGGCTGTTTTAGAGGCCCCTAAACTGGTCCTCATTGCGTTACAGAAATGCCATGAGGCGGGTCCAGTTGAGGATTTGATGACTAGTACGGTAAAGGTCTGGGGTAGACGAGTGGTGCGGGTGCCTGGAGGTACCATGAAGTTGGTGGCTTGCACTTGTTCAGAGGAGTTTGATGGAGAGAGTGTTTTGTTAGCCACCAGAGACTGGGTTAGCCGCGGGTTTACTCGTCTCCCCATGCCTAGTGAGAGTGGTTCGAGGGACTGCATATATCCCTGTGGTTAATGTGGGGATGAAGGCCGTCCTGCTTTACCCACGGACCACACTTGGTAGTCTGGGTGTGGCGCAGATTGTGAGCTTGCCAGCTGGGGTGACTGAGGATAGAACCCTGTTGGCGTCTATAAATTCTCAGGTTGTTTCGCCCTCTGTGCCTGATAGGATAGCATCTTTGGAACTACCTGCTTTAGGAGTTCAGGATCAGGAGAAGGTGAAGTCATTGTTGCAACGTTATGAGTCAGTCTTTGCCCAGCATGAAAACGACTTGGGATGTACGACTCTTCTATCACATGACATACCCATGGTGGATGATGTTCCAATTCGCCAGAGGTATCGCCGTATCCCGCCTTCTGAATATGAGGCAGTTAAGGTGCATATAAATCAGCTGCTGGAGTCTCAAGTCATTCGGGAAAGCAGCAGTCCGTAAGCTTCACCAATTGTATTGGTGAGAAAGAAGGATGGTGGCCTACGCCTTTGTGTGGATTACCGTTTGCTTAACAGTAAAAAGCGGAAGGACGCTTTCCCCTTGCCTCAGATCGAGGAGACACTGGATTCGTTGTCAGGTGCTGTCTGGTTCTCTACACTCGATCTAGCCAGTGGTTACAACCAGGTCCCTGTGACTGAGGCAGATCGTCCTAAAACGGCCTTTTGTACCCCTTTTGGCCTTTTTGAGTTTAACCGCATGCCTTTTGGCTTGTGTAATGCCCCAAGCACCTTCCAGCGGCTGATGCAGAGGATGTTTGGTGACCAGCAAGGTCAGTCTCTTTTGCTGTACCTTGATGATATTGTGGTCTACTCCTCCTCTGTTGAACAACATCTTCAGCGTCTGGACATGGTGCTTGGGCGGCTTAACACAGAAGGCCTGAAGGCGTGGCTCGAAAAGTGCTCATTTTTCCAGCGTAAGGTGGGGTACTTGGGCCATGTCATCTCGGACCAAGGGGTGTCGACGGACCCTGAAAAGATCAACGCTGTGTCTCAGTGGGAGCGTCCTACCAATACCTCAGAGCTGCAGTCGTTCCTGGGCTTTGCCAGTTACTACTGCCGGTTTGTGGAGGGATTTGCCAGGTTGGCGGGCCCTCTACACCGGCTCGTGGCTGAACTGGCAGATACAAAGTCCAAAAAGGGTTCGGGCAAAGCTTTAGAGGCGGTATGGACTCTGCAGTGTGAGCAGGCGTTCCAGGCCAAGTCCATGCTAGTATCTGCGCCCGTTCTAGCTTTTGCAGATTTTTCTAAGCCGTTTATTTTGGAAGTGGACGCTAGTTATAGTGGGCTGAGGGCTGTTCTCTCCCAAGAGATGGACAGTGGAGTAAGACCGGTGGCCTATGCCAGCAGGGGGTTGCGGCCCACTGAGCGCAACATGGCAACTTACAGCTCCATGAAGTTAGAATTCTTAGCGCTCAAGTGGGCCATGATGGAGAAGTTTCGTGAATATTTGTTGGGTCACAAGTGCATAGTGTACACTGACAATAATCCCCTGAGTCATTTCCAGACTGCAAAATTGGGGGCTACGGAGCACCGATGGGCTGCTCAGCTGGCTGCCTTTGATTTCTAAATCAGGTACCGTTCGGGTCGAAGTAACAGAAATGCTGATGCCTTATCCCGGCAATATTCAGGCTCTGAAGCCCTGGTCCAACAACTGCCTGGTACTGCAGCCCCTTTAGCTTTGCAGCATGGTCCACTGTCACATCCAGTTGAGGCTGCCACTCAGTCTCTGGTTTTAGCCCTTCCAGGCTATTCCGTTTCCGACCTTAGGTCTTTACAGGAGAATGATCCTCTGTTAAAAGAGGTTCTGGTGTTTTTGCGGCAGAGAATTCAACCTTCTGCTGTAGAGAGGCGGTGTCTCTCGAAATGTGCTTTGTTCTTGCTTCGGAGCAAGATGGGGTCTTTTTCCGACAGGCTTACTGTCCTGATGGTGGGGAGGAATTTCTTCAGCTCCTCTTACCAGCTTCTCTAAGGCATGAGACCTTAAATCTTCTTCATCAGCAACATTTTCATCAGGGCATGGAACAGACTGCAGAGTTGGTCCGTCAATGGTGCTATTGGCCAGGCATGTTTAAGGATATAAGAGATTGGGTCCAGGAATGTGAGCGGTGCCAAGTGGTTCAGCATCACACAGCTACATGGGTCACCTGCTTTCCTTGCGGCCCAATGAGATCCTTGCCATAGATTTTATGATGCTGGAGCGCTCGCAGAATGGGTATGAAAATGTTTTGACCATGACTGATGTGTTCAGTAAATTTACGGTGGCAGTTCCAACACGTGATCAAAGGGCTTCCACTGTGGCCCACATGTTGGTCTCAGAGTGGTTCTACAAGTTTGGCGTTCCAGGTCGTCTGCACTCTGATCAGGGACGTAGTTTTGAGAGTGCCTTGATTCAGCAACTTTGTTCGCTGTATGGTGTGGAAAAATCTCGTACTACGCCCTACCATCCAGCCCGCAATGGGCAATGTGAGCGCTTTAATCGCACTCTTCATAATCTGTTGCGGACATTGCCGTTGCCGCAGAAGCAGGATTGGGCTTCTTCTTTGCCTCAAGTCCTCTTTTGTTATAACACCACACCACATCAGAGTACAGGACAATCGCCGTATTATTTGATGTTTGGCCAAGAGCCAAGGCTTCCCATTGACTTTCTCTTAGGGAGGATTGAAGAACCTAGATCAGGTGAGGTGCAAGGCTGGGTAGCTGAGCACCAAGAGAAACTTAGGGTTGCTTTTGGTTGCGCTCCGGAGCGGCTTCTTGCAGCTGCGAATCGTAGGAAAGAGCGCCATGATCAATGTGTGCGGTATGCACCACTGTCGGTAGGCCAGCGGGTGTATGTGAGGGATTATGCTGTGCACGGGCGTCATAAAATTCAGGATCTGTGGAATTTGGTGGTCCATCAGGTGGTGATTATTCCATGTGGGGAGGGTGCAGTTTACACCGTGGCTCCTGTTGAGAACTTGCATAAGGTCCGGACTGTGCATCGTGACATGTTGAAAGCTGTCTTGGGACCTTTGGAGGGTAATCAAGCTCCACCTTCCTCTGTACCAGAGGCAGCCTCACTTGAGGACTCTTGTTCCTCTGATAGTGAAGTGTTGCTCTTGGTTTCAGAATTCCATCGGCCTGTAGTTTCTCCTGTTCCCTTAGTAACCCCCACCTTGTGTGTGACAAATCGCAATAGGAGTGGAGCACCTGCTCTAATACAGTCATCTGAACCCTCGTCTTCCGCTAATGTTGACCAGCCGAGCACCAGTGCTCAGAACTTGCACCGAACCACTCGTTCTACGGCTGGTCAACACTCAAATATACATCGGCTTCCTCAGCCTCTGGGTAGTAATCAGGCTGCTGAGCGGGTTGCTAGAGTTCCGAAGCAAACTTCAAATCTTCAGGTTGCTATCTTTAGGCCTTGGTCTTGACCTTTTATCGTCGGGACGACGATATAAAGGTGGGGGGTAGATGTGGTAGTGTGGAGTGTGCATGCCCTCCCCTACCTGTGTTTGGAAGTTCTTGGTTGTGCGCACCTGGGTTGATTGTGTTTCTGCGCTCACCTGGGTTCTGATTCTGTTTGATGTGAGCCAGGGATATAAATTCAGCATTGTTTTGTGGCTTCGTTCCTCTTTTGCTTCCTGGTCTCTCCTGTGCGGCAGCATTGGAGTGGCTTTACATGCTGTGGTGACTGCGTGCGTTCATCTTTTTCCTTCCTTTTTGGAGCTTTGGGTGGCTCTTTATTAGTGGCTTGGAGTGCTGCTTTACTCCAAGCATCACTGCGGCTTACAGCTGCTGCTGTTCGCGGGCGTGTTTGGGCCACCAGCGTCTGATTTGGGGTAAGCGGCCGGCTTCGTCTTTTTGGCCCATTCAGATGTCTTTTGTCGTTCTATAATGTCGTTTTTTCTTATAGCGTGGCACTTTGTGCGCTTTTACGCACATTGTCTGGAGGCTGGGAGTGCGGCTCCACTGGGGTCTTGAGCAGACCGGTGCGTCTTCTTACTGGTGAGTTGCTGGTTTCTGTCTTTTATAAACAATTATAAATTATTTTGGTCTGCTAATGTGGTGTCTACATCACAGCGGGACCAGGCTGCACCTCCCGCGGTGGCTGCTGGGGACAGCTGCGTCGGCTTGATAATTTAGAGGCTGGCCACGCCTTGCGTAACTCCTCCTGCTGCTGATTTCCTGGATCCTGGGTATTTGACCAAGCTGCATCTTTTTAATAGTCTGGTAACAAATTGGACTTTGTGCGGACATTGTAGGGGTTACAAAGCCAGAGGTGGGCGAAAAAAAAGAGAAATAACATATCGCGTGCTGGCTTTGTGATCCACATTTATCCCATTCCTGTATTTTATTTATCTCCAACCTGAGCGCTATTTCGCTCTCTCCCACCCACACTTGTAAATGGCTGAGCCTTTTGGGGATGCTCCTTTTATACCCAATCATGACTCTCACCTGTTTCCAATTAACCTGTTCACCTGTGTAATGTTCCAAACAGGTGTTCTTTGAGCATTCAACTTTCCCAGTCTTTTGTCGCCACTGTCCCAGTTTTTTTGAAATGTGTTGCAGGCATCCATTTCAAAATGAGCAAATATTTGCACAAAAACATAAAAGTCTGTCAGTTTGAACATTAAATATCTTGTCTTTGTGGTGTATTCAATTCAATATAGGTGGAAGAGGATTTGCAAATCATTGTATTCTGTTTTTATTTACATTTCACCCACCTTCCCAACTTCATTGGAATTGGGGTTGTACTTACAGCACTTCTTTCAAGCCTTTTTGAGCACACAATGCTGCTCAGCATAACAGCCACACCCGGTGGCTAATGTTAGAACTGTCACAGACACATTGTCTGCTACATCCATGGCCAAAAACGGAGGAAGCTCTACTTTTGGAGGAATACGAGCGACGTGGGGCTGCTCTTCGGTGTTCCATCAAGTGGTGGTACATGATAGCCGCCATTTTTTGAGGTAAGAAACTGAAGGTTTGTCAACTAAAGTAAGATGAGCCTCCTCTGTACCATGCCAAAAACGTTAGTCGGGTAACGCAAAACTTTAGCCGACTAAGCACTTTATGCAATGACTAATGTCAAAAGATTAGTCAGCTTAGTGAATTTATTTGATTAATCAACATTAGACTGCTTTATGAAACCAGGCCCAGACAATTAACTACTCGTCTTCACATTTATGTTTGAGCACAAGCATTTCATCCACTTTTTATGTGATCAGTTCCCATAATTGGCTCGCCACTTCTTATTTAGTAGAAAGACTGGAACTAAAAGGAAAGGCACATCCAAACCAGGACTCCCAGCAAAGAGGAAGACCAGAAAGAAGGCTGAGCCTCTGGATGATGACACAATGATGGCCCTGGCCCTGTCCTCCTCTTTAGTGGAAAAAGAGAGGGAAAGCAAGATGGAGTTACAAAGGCAGAGTGCTGCCTTGCATGGCTCAATGGCTCCAGTGATGAATTTGAGGACAAATGCAGGTAAAGTAATAAACTGTCTGTGTGTCAATTCAAAAAGTGTTGTTGCACCTCAGAAGTGTTAAACTGATACCAGATACTTGCTTAAACACACAAGATTCAGTTTGTTTAGATGTAATATGTATATTAGTACCAGAAGATAATGGCACCCTTTTTGTAAAATGTGTCCTGTTGCATTTTAATATATATCATGGTATGTTTTTTGGAAAAAAATTCTTAGCCTGTTTCTTATTATGTATATTATCCCTTATAAGGTCTTCAGGTCTGTGCGACCCGTTTTGAGCTTAAGATAATTGTAAAAAATTATTTTTCAAACTAAGAGTCACTGGCCTCGGCTCACTTAACCGTGAGGAACATAAATCAGAAAACATTTACAATAACGCACCCCCTCGTATACCCCCTTTCACATTTACATTACATACAGGGTCTTCGGGTCCACTGGACCCGGGGCTAGTGAAAGTGTGGAAATCATAGAGCCTGTGCACCCTCATTTTCCCTTTCTGCTCTCTGGGAGAGACAGATACACAGAGAGAGAGAGCAAGTGAAAGGGCCCTTGGTGTTAGCACCCACTGTTCTCACACAGTGTTGCAACCTTGAACGGGAACTGCACCCACATTCCCACACATTTCCCCTCCGTCTTGCAGGAACCAATCTTGGGGACCTGACACTATGAATAGCTCTGTCAGCATGGTTCCATACCACAACTGATCAAGATGGCAAAATGAACCCTCTGATTCCTCTGCCGCCTCTGCCCAAGAAAAATTTCTCCCTACGCAGACTAATATTGATACTTTGACTTTTGACTTTGTTCAGGCTGCCTTGCAGTTGATATTGGAAGAGACAGAGGGTTTTGATGGTGATGCAGAGGAAGAAGTATATATGCAGTACACACACAGTGAAACTAGTCTGTATGAAAATGGCTGAGTTCAATGGAGCTAATGTGTTGTTCAGACAGATGTTATATGAAAACTGATCTGAGTAGGTTGAATTTCTAATGAAATTTGAATAAATAATACACTATTGTTTTGGAAAAACTTTCTTTGTACATTTGTTAATTATTTTCCAGTTATGCCTGTTTTATGTTGCATTTCCTTATTTTGTGACATTTTAATTGAAAAAATATACACAAATGAGTGGCATTTCTAATCATAAATGTGATTTAACAAAGGTAAAAGCAACAAATTTAACATGTGGTATTTATATTACTTGCAATTGGGATAAAGTAAACATCTGCTGAGTATTTTAACAAAAAAATGGTTTGATTATGTTGAATTAAAAACCCCAGAATGCAATAGGTCCAACAGATCCAGCAGGACCCCTGTGTAACAAAAAAAAAACAATGACCCTATAAGGGCTAAAATAGCTAAATGGGCTCTGTACATGTGTGTGTAGGCTTCGAGCACGGATAAACTGGCAACAGCTGATATTTGCCCTTTGGTATGCTTATGTATTTTGGGTCAAGGATGAATGCTGTGAAAGCAGAAAGTTGATAGGACTAATAATTTTGAAGAAATTAGTGATATTAGCTCACAACAGTCAACAATGGACATTGTGCTGCAAATGCACCATCAGAGTTTGAGATTTTGGAGCTTTAAATGTTGTTATTGTGGTTCATGTTAGCTTAACAGTGTTGTTAGTGATATTGATTTATTGTGTTTTTGTAGTTCATTTGGTTTGTCAGTTTAGTTAAGTGTCATGTTACTGTTACCATGACTGAGTTAAGTGTCACATTGCCATTACCATGAGTGAAAACTGTACAGCATTTGATGTCTTCCACCACCATCTCTTGTTTGTGGGTGTGTAAAAATAAAAGTAACTGCTTGTGGCAAAATGCATAAAAGACAAAAAGCTGAACGACAAAAGGATGAATGCTGCCACAACAGATCATTGATGGACTAATATTTTTGGAGAAACTATGGATATTAGCTAATAACACTGAACAGTGGATGTTGCTAATATGGACTCATACATCATTCCAGCAGGACCCGGTAAATCGTCTTTACATTAAAAGTTGAAGTGTGTGTTTTTATTTTATTAGGAAGTTCAATGTAAGTACATAATATAATTGTAAATACATTAAAAATACATGGATGACACAAAGTGACAACACTTATTTCCATTGTGGTAAATTAAAAAAATCAGATGACAAAATAGAAGTAATAATAAAATAAACCAATAATAATACTGATAAAAATAATAGTGTGTGCATGAGAACAATCAATCAATCAATCAACTTTTTTCTTGTATAGCGCCAAATCACAACAAACAGTTGCCCCAAGGCGCTCCACATTGCAAGAACAAGAACCTAAACAATTTATAAATACATTAAGATAGTAAATTAACATAAAAAAAATAATTATATAATTAATAGGAAATAAAAGGGTTGCATTCTTCTCAAAATTATTGAGGTCTAAGGTTCTAAAAACATTCTGGACTCACGCCATTCCAACTCATTATAGAAACATTGGATCATTTATTATCGCCATTGAAAAATATCAGCTACCTATTTTATAAATGCTACCCAATCTAGAGATTGTGGATCCCCACAGACAACATGCTAGTTAAACTGAAACATCTTGCTAACCCTCCTTGTTTTAAACATAAGGTCTAAAATACAAGGTCTATTAGAAAAGTATCTGACCTTATTATTATTTTTTTTTAAACCATATGGATTTGAATCACGTGTGATTGCGTCAGACAAGCTTGAACCCTCGTGTGCATGCATGAGTTTTTTCATGCCTGTCGGTTGTGTCATTCGCCTGTGAGCAGGCTTTGAGTGAGGTGTGGTCCACCCATCTCAGCGGATTTTTATTGCGAATAAATGTCTGAACGATTTGGAGCTTTGCTGCATCAATTTTTTTCCAGAAACTGTGAGAGACCTCCAGGTGGACACCGTTCGAAAAATTAATATGGCTTTCAGGGACGATTTTATGGGGATTAAACAGATTAAGGAGTGTTACTGCCGCTTTAAGGACTGCCCACAACTGCTGAGAGCGCGGCGTGTTCCCAGCCCCCATCGACAGGCTCACACCCCGCTGAAACAACCAGATCATTTCCAACGTGAAGGCTTTGTTGATCTGGGACCTCGTCTGACTTTCACAAAAAGGCAGAAGATGTGAACGTCAGCACTTTTTCAGTACATTCCACCGTTACAGGAGTTTTTTTCATGGAAAGAAAAGCGGAGGGACGCGCCACGGAGCCGTTCATTACGCGGGACAAAACCACCTCGGTGTTGGTCTCACAGGACGGCTTTCAGGTGGATTTCAGACGGATTCCGGTTGCTTTCCAGTCGTGTTAATATCCGATTGTGATTGTGCATGAGCTGGACATGCCAAAACATGTCCCGTGAGGCTTCATCACGGCGTTGCTTTGCGCCGTGTGGCTGCACTCAGCAGTTGTGGGCAGTCCTTAAAGCGGCAGTAACACTCCTTAATCTGTTTAATCCCCATAAAATCGTCCTTGAAAGCCATATTAATTTTTCGAACGGTGTCCACCTGGAGGTCTCTCACAGTTTCTGGAAAAAAATTGATGCAGCAAAGCTCCAAATCGTTCAGACATTTATTCGCAATAAAAATTCACCGAGAGGGTGGACCACACCTCACTCAAAGCCTGCTCACAGGCGAATGACGCAACCGACAGGCATGAAAAAACTCACGCATGCGCACGAGGGTTCAAGCTTGTCTGACGCAATCACACGTGATTCAAATCCATATGTTTTTTTGTTTTTTTTAAATAATAAGGTTGGATACTTTTCTAATAGACCTCGTATGCAATGATGCAGCTACAAGATTCTGTCTGTTTTGTTGTTGGTGTAGGTAGGGGGTGTAGCAAGAGGAAAAAAGATGGAGCCTGCCATTCCCCTCCTCTTCTACTCATTCAGGATGCTGAGGCAGCCCTGACAAGGCTGCAGGAGCGGGTGTCTGCTCTCTTACTGTGCAGCCGAGCACCCTCTCCCCACACCCCAACCCGCTGTCCCAGCATTCTACAGATGAAAAATAGTCCTGCTCCACTCTGGCAGATGAGTGCGTTGCTAGATAATGGCACCACCTTGTTATCCAGTTTTTACACTCCAGAGCTCCGAGAGTTCATCACACCTTGGGAATCTGCAATGGTAAGAGACAAGAGCCATGTCTCTATGTTTGTTAGTACCTTCTTTATCTCTAGCATTTAAATCACCGCAGAAATTCAATCAAGTGTTGCATGTGAACAATGTGTTTAAGATTGCTTGCCATTTGTTCTCTAGGTAAAGTAGCTATTCTTAGTCAGCAGTAGTGAATTTATTCAGGTACTAAAATACACAATGTACAAACATGTCTTTCCCAGTTAGTAAGTACAAGAGTCTTTAAATTATTTCAAGCACTGACAGCATTGAAATTGATTTCAAGGTTTAGCTGTATCAAATGAAAATTTGGGTGCCGGGGGGGGAGCATTGTTGCCTCACAGCAAGAATGCCCTGGGATTGCTTTCTGTGTGTAGTTTGCATGTTGTTTCTATGTTCTCATGGGTTTTAAATTTAAGCAAATCTAATGCAGTTATACATACATTGGAGTAGTGCATTCATGCATTGAAAGTTTGAGTTAATAAGTTCAATTTAAATAGCTTCAAACTCAATTGCTTACATTTTTGTCCCCCTGGTATGAAATATGGGGAATATAGCGATCAGCATGGCCGTCCGTCCGTTTTTGCTTGTTAGCGTGACACCTCAAGAACCAGGTGACCAATTTCATTCATATTTAGCAGAAGGGTGTACTTGGGTGATCCCCGACACCAATCGATTACAGTGACCTTGGGGTGAATTTCACGCTCACAGGGAGGTATTCAAGATGTTGTCATTGCCACCCTTGTTAGCACCATCTCTCAAGAACCAGTTGACCAATTTCATTTATATTTAGCATAAGGATGTACTTGGGTGATTCCTGACACCAGTCGGGGTGTGATTCTTCCAGATAAATCCGGAAATCCGGCTTTTCTGATCTGAAAACGTGGCTCTAGTGAATCATGCAAATCCATTTTGTTTTTTTTTTGTTTTTTTTTAGTGCTTTGAGTGGGGAGGCGGGTCATAACTTCGAAATTAGGAATAAAAAACAGAAAAATGAGTGACTGACATCACCCTGCTGGGAGGAGCCTTTTTCAGTGACTATTTGGAATGCAGCCGGGTGCACCGTGTTGGTTTGCAAACTGCCAATAAACTTGAAAGAAGTGCAACTGGGCAGAGCCAAATGTCCACAGACCCGGTCAGTAAGAGACAGCGGTCAGTGTGATCGAGCAGACTCACTCAAAAAAAAAATATATATATATAATACAAATAATGGAAGGTAAGAAATCCAACATAGAGAAATATTGGATGAACAAAAGTTATATTGGACAAGGCAAACAACAAAGAGTCAAGTAAATTAGATCAATTAATTTTGTTGTGAACAGCATATGATTGATTCTGATGCAATGAATGCTTCTAAAACATCAGTAGCATACTTGTCTACCTTCTTAGTGTTTTTGGCGTCCTTGGAGTTCAATATTTCCACCAGTTCCTCCTCTGTGAACTCAGCAAACCTTGCTGGCAGACAATTTTCTGCTGTTGTTGACATGTTTGTTGCCATTTTTTCAACCAGCAGTGTCTGTCAGCTAGTTCCTGACCTTCGTATGCCGCGCTCTGATTGGCTAGCTGTTGGCAGTATGCTCTAAGGCTATTGGTCAATGGGAACCGATCCAATATAACTTTTGGTCCTAGCCTTTTTGGATCCTTTTGGATCCAACATAACTTTCTGGCACCAAGCATGCCAAAATATAGGTAAATGATGGACAGAAGGGCTAATCTGTGATTGGCTATTGCAATCTGAGTGGAGAACATATATATATATATATATATATATATACATACACACACACACACACACACACACACACACACACACCCACACCCAGTTTGAGCAATGGAGCTTCTGCAAATTTGAGGTGAGGGAATAATTGAAAATAAATCTTGATGTTATTGCACCATTGTTTTATCGGCTAACGTTTGCTTTGCTTCTGCACAATCAATGGGTCAGACGATTTACCCAGACTGACTCCAGAATATGAGTATATTAAGTACTTTTATTTATTTATTTTTTGGTGGTTTCTTGTGGCATTTTTAAAATGCAGACATGCGCTCCGTCCTCAAAACGTGCCCCTGTAAGGAAATCAAGCGCACCCTCTTGTCTTCTTCTGTGGCGTTTAACAGCAGCCTGCATCCCTAATGTTGCATTGCTGCCACCTTCTGCATTAGTCTGTTATAGCAGTATTAAATCCTCTTGATGAGTGTTTATAAAAACTAACACTTCCCCCTTCCACTTGACCCAATGTTTAAAATACTTCCTACAGAAACTTCTTTCAGGGCTATTCTTCCATATTCTGAGAGGAGCTCTTGCCTTTCTCTGGAGTATTTATTACAGTACATGAGAGCATGCTTCACTGTCTTTGGCTGTGGACATTCCAAACATAGTCCATCCTGAAGCTTTCCTAGGAAGAAGCGAGTACTGTTCAAGAAAATATGTCCAGTTCTCAGTCTAGCAATTGTGACTTCATCCTTTCTTTTCCACCTGTTTCTTCTGCAAATTGTTTCCTGAATCTGTCACTCTGCTAGTGATTGGGAAAAAAAATGCCTACCCGTAGTCTCCTGCTCCCAGCATTTTTGTCATTGTAAGTTAATTTCTTTCCAGACAATACACTTGCCGTCTGCTTTGGATAGATTGATACTGATGCCTATGTTTTCATTTGTCAGCTTTTTTGGCCAATCTATCCACTTTCTCATTTCTTGGGATACCTATATGCGCTTGAACCCACATCAATGTTATTTTAACCCCTTACCATACCGCATCCTTAACTGTCAAAGGAATGTCGTAAATGAGGTTTTGCCGACTCCTGGAAGAACCTGTGCAAAAACTGTTGATAGCTGAAATGGAGTCAGTTCATTGTGCACGGTTTGCTCTGTATTTTCATGGTAGGTGTGCCATATATTTTCCTGCTTTATTGTCCTTAGCCAATCACACCTGTGCCAGTCGATTATGGTGACCTTGGGGTCAATTTCAAGGTCACAGCGAGATATTCAAGATGCTGTCATTGCAACCCTTTTCAGCATATCTTAAGAACCAGTCTACCAATTTCATTCATATTTAGATAAGCGTGTACTTGGGTGATTCCCCTGACACTAGTCAATTACGGTGACCTTGGGGTCAATTTCAAGGTCACAGCTAGATATTCAAGATATTGTCATTGCCACCCTTGTTAATGTGATATCTCAAGAACCAGTTGACAAATTTCATTCATATTTACCATAAGGGTATTCTTGAATGATCTCTCAACATCAGTCGATTACAGATTTGTGAGGACTGGGGCTATATGTCTTCTCCTGATTGCTCTTGTTATTGATAAGTAATGTTTTTTTTCCCCCTCTACTTCTAGACAGATGTAGCCTCCTCTGCAAGTAGTGACAACAAGCAAGTTGCTTCCGTCCAGCATGTTGGAGGCGGAAGTTGTGTTACAGCAACTAGTTGTGCCCCTTTTATGCGGTCTTCCCAACTTGCGTCCTCCATAACATCTCCTGTCTCAGGGACAGGACAGGACAGCAGTCAGGCTCTCAGAGACCTGATGGAGCTGGCTGAAGATGGCATGACCCTCACACAGTGTGCCAACATTAACTCTGGAACTGGGAAAGGTAATGCTCATTCACGTTAGTGTCACAGTGCAGACCACAAAGTCCAAATAATTATACCTCCTGAAAACAAAAATCTGGGGCGGTACAGTATATGGGACTCACCCTGTCTGTCTGTTCATCTGTCTGTCCTGAGTTTTGTAAGTAGAACTCCCCTTAAACTGTTTTGCCAAATTCAGTGAAATGTCGCACAGTGGTAGCACAGCATATGAAGATGTGCATGAAGGAAAGTAATTGTGGGCTGCCATCCAGTTCCCATGAGACAAACAGTTGCAAAGTTGTATTCTCAAATTAAAACGTAACTAATTAATGGTTTTGATCATGATTGTGTTTTATCCTGCAGACAAACAAAAAAACAGTCACCACACAAACCTCCTTCTCAGTGGTTTCATTCTGGAGGAGCCAGGTGAGCAAGCTGATCTCTGTGTGAGTGGCTTCCTACCAGAAACAACAGGCACACACTGTGCGAACACCCACAGCCAAAAAATCAGGAGTGAGCAGTCAGGCGCAGGTGAAGAACGAGTCCACTACCAACAAGTAAGTTCACTTGTAGGTTATGCCATGCATCTGGAAAGTATTCACAGAGCTTCACTTATTCCACATTTTGTTATGTTACATCCTTATTCCAAAATGGAGTAAATTCATTTTTTCTCTCATAATACAACTCATAACACCCCATAATGACAACATGAAAAAAGTTTTTTTTTTTTTTTTTTTTTTTAATTTTTGCAAATTTATTAAAAAAACTAAGAAATCACATGTACATAAGTGTTCTCCCCCTTTGTTCAATACTTTGTTGATGCACTTTTGGCAGCAATTACAGCCTCGTCTTCTTGAATATGATGCCACAACCTTGGTGCACCTATCTTTAGGCAATTTTGCCCATTCCTCTTAGCAGCATCTCTCAAGCTCCATCAGGTTGGATGGGGAGCGTTGGTGGACAGCCATTTTCAGATCTCGCCAGAGATGTTCAATCGGATTCTGGTCTGGGCTCTGGTTGGGCCACTCAAGGACATTCACAGAGTTGTCCTGAAGCCACTCCTTTGATATCTTGGCTGTGTGCTTAGGGTCATTGTCCTGCTGAAAGATGAACCGACACCCCAGTCTGAGGTCAAGAGCACTCTGGACCAGGTTTTCATCCAGGATGTCTTTGTACATTGATGCATTAATCTTCCCCTCAATCCTGACTAGTCTCCCAGTTCCTGCCACTGAAAAACGTCCCCACAGCATGATGCTGCCACCACCGTGCTTCACTGTAGGTATGGTGCCTGGTTTCCTCCAAATATGACGCCTGGCATTCATGCCATAGAGTACAATCTTTGTCTCATTAGATCAGAGAATTTTGTTTTTCATGGTCTGAGAGTCCTTCAGGTGCCTTTTGGCAAACTCCAGGTGGGCTGTCATGTGCTTTTTACCATGGAGGCCTGATTGGTGGTTTGCTGCAGAGATGCTTGTTCTTCTGGAACGTTCTCCTCTTTCCTCAGAGGAATGCTGGAGCTCTGACAGAGTGACCGTCGGGTTCTTAGTCAACTCCCTGACTATGGCCCTTTGCTCTTGATTGCTCAGTTTAGACTTGCGGTCAGCTCTGGGAAGAGTCCTGGTGGATCCAAACTTCTTCCATTTATTTATGATGGAGGCCATTGTGCTCACTGGAACTTTCAAAGCAGTAGAAATGTTTCTGTACCCTTCCCCAGATTTGTGTCTCAAGACAATCCTGTCTCAGAAGTCTACAGACAGTTCCTTTGACTTCATGCTTGGTTTGTTCTCTGACATGCACTGTCAACTGTGGGACCTTATATGTAGATAGGTGTGTACCTTTCCAAATCATGTCCAATCAACTGAATATACCCCAGGTGGACTCCATTTAAGTTGTAGAAACATCTCCAGGGTGATAAGTGGAAATAGGATGCACCTGAGCTCAATTTTGAGCTTCATGGCAAAGGCTGTGAAGACTTACAGTTGTGCTTAAAGGTTTATATACCCTGGCAAAATTTTTCTTTTTTTGCCATTTTTCAGAGAATATATGAATGATAACACAAAAAGTTTTTTCACTCATGGTTAGTGGTTATGTGAAGTCATTTATGGTCAAACAACTGAGTTTACTCTTTCTAAATCATAATGACAACAGAAGCTACCCAAATAGCCCTGAATTACATACCCTGGTGATTTTGGCTTGATAACATGCACAGACGTTGACACAAACGGGTTTGAATGGGTATAAACAGTAACCATCCTCACCTGTGATCTGTTTGCTTGTAATCGGTGTGTTTGTATAAAAGGTCAGTGAGTTTCTGGCCTCCTGACAAACCCTTGCATCTTTCATGCAGTGCTGCACTGATGTTTCTTGTTTGAGTCATAGGGAAAGCAAAACAATTGTCAAAAAAAAGGTCATTGAACTGTATAAAACAGGAAAGGGATATAAAAAGATGTCCAAGGGACTGCAAATGCCACTCAGCAGTGTTCAAAAAGCAGAAAATGAGGGATTTAGTACAGCAGATAACTGTAAGAATCATTCAAATCCGGTTACAAGCACCAAAATTTGACTGTGTATATCTTTTGGTACATATTGTAGAAAAATAACGTTAGCCATTTGAATTTTCAGTAGGGATCCAAGTAGGGGTCAATTGAAGAACTGCATAGGGGTCAAAAAATGTTCCAATCATATTGAAAGCTATACTACATTATGTATCTGATCACAAAGATTCCAAAAAGGTATAGTTTGGACTATCTGTAACTGAATGTTTTGGAATTTCAGTTTGTACAGGGCTCAAAAGTTGAAGTTGCTCCAGTTTTGGTTAAACGTGGTGCACAGTATTGGTTGAACTGATAGGATTAACAAAAGGAATAGTTCTGACTGTGTTGAATGTTTGGTCTCCAAAGTAAAGGTCAAACAATGTCGACATCCATTGGGTTCTATGACATGTGACATATGTTACCCCGTAACATGATAACTAAGCATGACACATGGTGCAAACTATTCTTTTTTAAAATCCTACTAAGTCAACCAATAATTTGCATCATGTTTTACCATAATTGGAGTAACTTTAACTTTTGACCCCTGTACAAACTGAAAGTGGCCTTTGTGGCCATGCTGCTGTTTTTACCATAACTCCAGAACATTCAGTCACAGATAGTCCAAACTATACCTTTTTGGAATCTTTGTGAACAGACACATAATGTGGTATAGCTTTCAATATGATTGGAACATTTTTTTGACCCCTATGTAGTTCTTCATTTGACCCCTACTTGGCCCCCTATTGAAAATTCAAATGGCTAATGTTATTTTTCTAAAATATGTACCAAAATGCATGCGCAGTCAAACTTTGGTGCTTGTAACCGGATTTGAAGGATCGTGTGCAAATATTCTGTTATCTGCTGCACTAATTCTTTTGGACCCAAACCACAGTCAGGTAGATCAACAAAAATTTCAGCAACAACTGCCAGGAAATTTGTTTGGGATGCAAAGGAAACAGCTGAAATATAGGACTCTCTGGGGAAAAAAAAGTGGTATGGCTGTTTCAAGATCCACAATAAGGAGGCACTCGAAGAAAAATGGGCTGCATGGTTGAGTCGCCAGACGAAAGCCATTACTACGCAAACGTATTTGGACATTCCAACATGACACTGATTCAGAACACAACGCCAAGTTGATCTTGGCTACAGCACAATAAAGTGAACGTTCTGGAATGGCCATCTCAGTCTTCTGACCTCAATATCAGTATCATTGTTTTTTTTTTTTTTGGTCACCACAGACATCTTCTATTGGATTTTGCTCCCGGGATTGAGCTGGCCACGCCATAACAATAATAATAATAAGTTAATAAGAATAAGTTAATTCAAAATGCTGCAGCTAGAGTACTGACAAGGACTAGAAGGAGAGAGCATATTTCACCCATATTGGCTTCTCTTCATTGACTCCCTGTTAATTCCAGAATAGAATTTAAAATTCTTCTTCTTACTTATAAGGTTTTGAATAATCAGGTCCCATCTTATCTTAGGGACCTCATAGTACCATATCACTCCAATAGAGCGCTTCGCTCTCAGACTGCAGGCTTAATTTGTAGTTCCTAGGGTTTGTAAGAGTAGAATGGGAGGCAGAGCCTTCAGCTTTCAGGCTCCTCTCCTGTGTAACCAGCTCCCAATTCGGATTAAGGAGACAGACACCCTCTACTTTTAAGATTAAGCTTAAAACTTTCCTTTTTGAAAAAGCTTATAGTTAGGACTGGATCAGGTGACCCTGAACCATCCCTTAGTTATGCTGCTATAGACTTAGACTGCTGGGGGGTTCCCATGATGCACCCAATGTTTCTTTTTATTCACCTCTTTTTGCTCTGTATGCACCACTCTGCTTTTAGTCATTGGTGATTGATCTCTGCTCTCTTCCACAGCATGTCTTTTTCCTGATTCTCTCCCCTCAGCCCCAACCAGTCCCAGCAGAAGACTGCCCCTCCCTGAGCCTGGTTCTGCTGGAGGTTTCTTCCTGTTAAAAGGGGGTCATTTTGATTGTTGGGGTTTTTCTGTAATTATTGTATGGCTTTTGCCTTACAATATAAAGCGCCTTGGGGCAACTGTTTGTTGTGATTTGGTGCTATATAAATAAAATTGATTTGATTTGATAACATTAATCTTGTTAGTCTGGAACCAAGGTGCTGCTCACTTGCTGGTGCATTTGGGGTTGTTCTCTTGTTGAAACACCCATTTCAAGGCCATTTCCTCTTCAGTAATTTTGATGTATTCAAACTGATCCATGATCCCTTGTATGTGATAAATAGGCCCAAAACCATAGTATGAGAAACAGCCCATATCATGATGCTTGATCCATCATGCTTCAGTCTTCACAGTGTACTGTGGCTTAAATTCAGTTTTCGGGGGTCGTTTAACAAAATGTCTGCAGCCTGTAGACCCAAAAAAGCAATCTTGCATTCATCAGTCCACAAAATGTTGCACCATTTTAAAGCATTTGACATCATTTTAGCTGAGCAGCCTATCATTTTCTACATTTCTTTATATGTTATCCCCTTTTCAATCAATTTTCTAATCAGAATATGCTGTTCTTCTGAACAATATCTAGAATGACCCATTTTTCTCAGATTTTCAAAGAGAAATGCACTACAACCAGCATCTACAACATTTACTGCAGAGGTCTCAAACTGATTCCAGAAAGGTCCAAGAGGGTGCAGGTTTTCTTTGAAATTACCTGGTGGACTAGCTGGTTGCAAAGAAAACCTGCACCCTCTTGGCCCTTTCTGGAATCAGTTTGAGAGCTCTGATTTACTGCCTTTGTCCTTAAATACGGGCACCTGTAAGGGTGTAATAAGGGTCATAGAAAGAAAAATACATGCACTGCTATTTTTTTTGAACAGCCTAATATTCCTTTTGAGCTTTACTCACTTTATTAAACACACAGCTCTTATTTTGGACACAACTGTAAGTAGTTATACTTGTGTGTCAGTTTGTACTATTCCATTGAACCTGTTGTGTTGTACTGGTATGTCTCCTTTAGGTGGCACTGTCCAGATTGTCATCAGACCTGAGTAGCATGGTGAACAACCCTCACCTCAGTGATGTACAGCTCCAGGTGGACAGCGGGGACGTCTACTTTGCCCATTCTTTTATGATGTATGCTCGCTGCCCCCTGCTGTCTGAAATGGTAAAATGTTTGTGTGTGCTCTTAAACAAGAAGTGAGACAAAATTATTTTTAAGACATTCCATATTCACAAAAGTTTTTAATTCACAGTACGTTAGAAACAGATTCTTATTGGTAGTAAAAGGATTTTTGTGATGGAGCTTTGGCATATGAAGGTTAAAATGTGTCAGTCGGTCATAAGACTGATCTCTTACCAAGTGACAAATTCAGTGCTTCTGTACAGTAAATAGATCCCCCCCCTTCCTTTACTGTACAAGCTGAGTTTTAGCATACCTATTTGAGTAAATCATGACAGGTTATGTGTTAGTTTTCCAAAACGTCACGGAACACAATGGAGGTGGGCTTGTAGTGAGCTCCTTACATGGCAGCACCCTGACGTGTGTGGGTGGGTGGGTGAATGCAAGACATCAGTGTAAAGCACTTTGAGCTTCTGAATCGGATGGAAAAGTGCTATATAAATGCAGTGGTCGACTCAATCAATTTAAAATAAAATATTAAAAATCTTCATGAAACATACAGTGCATTCGGAAAGTATTCCCAGCACTTCCCTTTTTTCCACATTTTGTTGTTACAACCTTATTCCAAAACGGAGTAAATTAATTTTTTTACCTCAAAATTTTACTCGCAACACCCCATAATGACAACATAAAAAAAAGATTTTTTGAAATTTTTGCAAATTTATTAAAAATAAAAACTAAGAAATGACATGTACATAAGTATAAGAGCGTCAGTCCATAGCTGTTTTTCTAATTTTTATTTGTTTTTATCAACACAATACAGTATATTCATTTCAACATCTCAAGTTTCTTTTCATTTTTCAAAGCTGTTTACAGGAACAACCAAACCCAAACAGAAAAACACGGTAAAGGAAAGGAGGTGAAGAAAAAAAGAAAAGAAAAAGGGTGGGGGGAAGGCCACTTCAGTATATATGGTTATAGGGCTACATCCCATTCAGAGAAAGGATGCTGGCAATTTGTCACAAAGCAGAATGACCTTCTCTAGTCACATAATTATTGCATCAGTAAATGCAGCACCAGTTCCCACCTTTTAGTTAAGGTGGTTTTCTGAAGTCTTAGTGAGAATGTGATCTGCTCCATCTGATAAATGTCCCAAACTTTTTGAATCCATGTGTTGTATGAGGGGGGCTCTGCTTTCAGCCATCTGATAGTTATGGACTTCAGGGCAGCAGCGGTTAAAATATTCAGGAGATATTTATTTGCCTTTGTGTCCAGGCCCTCAGGTATTACTCTGAGGACTGCCACTGCAAGATTTTGTGGGATGTTCATTTTAAAAACCTCCTTCAGAGCATTAAAAACTTCCCTCCAAAAATCCTTAGCTTTGGACATAGCCAGAACATGTGGGTGTGATTAGCTATATTTTCTCCACAGTTCCTCCAGCATGTACTGGGATGCTGTGGACCCATCTTGGACACTATTACTTTGGTTCTGAAATATCTAGTAACTATCTTCCATTTGAATTCCCTCCATGTGTTGGAATTAGTAACTAAATGTGCCTCAGTGCACACAGCCTGCCATTCATCCTGAGATATGTCCACATTCGCCTCAGTCTCCCATCTCTCCTTGATATGTGATAAATTGTTTTGATTGATAAATGACATTATATTGTGTAGTTTTGAAATTATTTTCTTTTTTTCACCTTCAGTTTGAAGCTTTATCAAATACTTTTCTAGGAGTGTGGGATCTAGAAATTTGTCCCGGTCCCTGTGAGCTGCCAGAAAAGTTCTGAGCTGCAAGTACCTAAAAAAAAAAAAATGCATTAGGGAGATCAAATTCATTTTTCAGCTGCTCGAATATTTTAAGTATGCCACAGTCAAACAGTTGGTGAAGGTAAATCAGTCCCTTTGACCTTTTTTTAAAACTACTGTCAAGATTATTCAGTGTAAAAGTCTTCATATATCCAATACTTGTTAGAGGTGAGAATGACTTTGGCAACTTAAAGGCACATTTTATTTTATCCTTTATTTTAAGAGTTACTTTGGTCCAATCTGACATCCTTCCAGAGGGGGTGTCTATGAAACGTATGATTTCTAAGGGAACGTCACATAGTTGTTTTTCAATATTGACCCATCTTGTGCTTGTATAATCTTGAAGCCAATCTGTGAGGGGTTTCATTTGTGCAGTCCAGAAGTAGAATTTTAAATTTGGTTGGATTGCTGTAAGCTTTTAAGTCAAATTCTAGGTCGCTTATTTTGCCAAATGAACTTTGAAAGCATTTTGTCCCAGTTTTCAAAAGAAAGCCTGGGAATATCTGCAGGAAGCATTTGGAATAGATAAAGAAGTCAGGGCAGAACATTCATGCCGGATGCTTTCTGTGCGGCCCAACAGAGAAAGAGGGAGTCGACCTGGCTCATCGGTCCAGGTTGACATTTATGTACTGAATTGTTTTACTATAATTTGAGTCATACAGGTCTTATAGGGATAAGGGGATGAATATACCAAGATATTTATGACCTTCCCATGGCCACTTAAACCCAGTGAGATGTTTTACACTTTAAGGTATCTTACCGTTGATGTCCATAGCTTCCATTTTATCCATATTTACCTTACATCCAGAATAGTATCCAAATTCACTGATAAGTGTCTTAAGATGTGATATAGTTGATGTCAATTCTGTTAGGTATAGCAGTACATCATCTGCATAGAGTGATATTTTATGTTCCTCATTAATGATCGTAATTCCTTTTATGTTATTATCTCTGATGAGTTGGGCAAGTGGTTCAGTGCTTATGGCGAATAAAAGTGGTGCCTACAGCCGCGTTCCAGTTTGAATCTCTGTGATATACGAGCTCTATTAGAAAAGTATCCGACCTTATTATTTTTTTTCAAAAACCATATGGATTTGAATCACATGTGATTGCGTCAGCCAAGCTTGAACCTTCGTGCGCATGCATGAGTTTTTTCACGCCTGTCGGTTGCGTCATTCGCCTGTGAGCAGGCTTTGAGTGAGGAGTGGTTCACCCCTCTCGTCGTTTTTTTCATTGTTTAGGAATGGCTCAGAGACTGCCGCTTTGCTTGATCAAAATTTTTTCAGATACTGTGAGGGACATCAAAGTGGACACCATTCGAGAAATTCAGATGGTTTTTGGTGAAAATTTTATGGGCTTCAAAGAGATTATGGAGTGTTACTGTCGCTTTAAGGATGGCGCTCCGAAGCCGCCAGCGACAGGCTGAGCGACCATTTAATTTCTAAACGGATGGCTGTATGGATCTGTGCCCATCGTGTGCAATTTCTCTGGTTATCACAAGAGCTGGACATCAACCATTTTCCGGCAGATTTCACTTTTAACAAGAGATTTTGTCATGGAAAGCCGAGCGGAGGCTTTGCGCGTCCCGATGGATTCGCTACTGGAACAAGAAAAAACCACCTCCATTTTGGTCTCACAGGACGGCTTTGAGATGGCATTCAGACAGCTGTCGGTGGTTTTTCCATCAAGTGATTATCCGAGAAATTGTGGATGTGCCTGGACATGCCAGAACATGTCCTGTGAGGCTTCATCATGGCGTTGCTTTGCGCCATGCGGCACCGCCGTGATGCGCGAAGCCTCCGCTCCTCTTTCCATGACAAAAACTCCTGTAACAGTGGAATGTGCCGTTCATTTCCAAAATGGACGCTGTGTTTTATCCGGGATGTCATCTGGCTAGTACAGGAATTGTGAAAAGACGTGGACATCAGCACTTTTTCGGCACATTGAGACAGACGTGCGCGTCGCAGCGGTGCCGCATGGCGCAAAGCAACGCTATGATGAAGCCTCACAGGACATGTTCTGGCATGACCAGGGTCGGATACTTTTCTAATAGACCTCGTATAGCCGTTGACTTTAACAGAGGCCTGTGGGTTTGAGTAGAGAGTTTGTATCCAATTTATAAAGTTAGGACCAAATCCAAAGCATTTTAAGGTTTGAAATAAAAATGGCCAAAACACGCGGTCTAATGCTTTTTGGGCATCCAAGGATAAAATCATGGATTCTGATTTATTATCTTTTTGATATGATATTATATTCAACAGACGTTGTAGATTATCCCTATAGTATCTTCCTGTGATGAACCCAGTTTGGGCTGGATGAATAATTTGAGTTATTATCTGATTTACCTCCCCCTCTAGCTGCCACCTTATCGTGGTGGGGGAGTTGCGTACCCGGATGATCCTAGGAACTATGTTGTTGGGGGCTTTGTGCCCCTTGTAGGGTTTCCCAAGTTCAGAAGCTCCCATGACCAGTAAAAAATCAAGGGCCGAGATGTCGCCCGGTATGGTGGAGCTGGGGCCCCACCCTGGAGCCAGGCCCGGGGTTGGGGCTCGCGCGTGAGCGCCTGGTGGCCGGGCTCAGCCCGAAAGAGCGACGTGGGCCCGCCCTCCTATGGGTTCACCAGCTGCAGAGGGGGCCATGGAGTTGGGTGCAGAAAGGATTGGGTGGCGGTCGAGGGCAGGTGGACTGGCGGCCTGGTCCGCACTCACAGCCCCTGGTTGTTGGGACGTGGAATGTCACCTCGCTGGGGGGGACGGAGCCTGAGCTTGTGCAGGAGGTTGAGAGATACCGACTAGAGATAGTCGGGCTCACCTCCACGCACAGCTTGGGCTCTGGTACCCAACTCCTGGAGAGGGGCTGGACGCTCCACTTGTCTGGCGTTGCACACGGTGAGAGGCGGAGAGCTGGGGTCGCATTGCTTATTGCTCCCCAGCTCAGTCGCCATGTGTTGGAGTTCACTCCGGTGAACGAGAGGGTCGCGTCCCTACGCCTTCGGGTCGGGGACAGGTTTCTCACTGTTGTCTCGGCCTATGGGCCAAGTGGCAGTGCAGAGTACCCAACCTTCTTGGAGTCCCTGGGAGTGGTAATAGATAGCTCTCCGACTGGGGACTCCATTGTTCTCCTGGGGGATTTCAACGCCCACGTGGGCGGCGACAGTGAGACCTGGAGGGGGTGATCAGGAAGCACGGCCTCCCCGATCTGAACCCGAGTGGTGTTCAGTTGTTGGACTTCTGTGCTAGTCACAGTTTGTCCATCACGAACACCATGTTCGAGCACAAGGGTGTCCATAAGTGCACGTGGCACCAGGACACCCTGAGCCGGAGGTCGATGATCGACTTTGTGGTCGTATCATTTGACCTTCGGCCACGTGTCTCGGACACTTGAGTGAAAAGAGGGGCTGAGCTGTCGACTGATCACCATCTGGTGGTGAGTTGGATCCGCTGG
Organism: Thalassophryne amazonica; assembly: GCF_902500255.1. Lineage (NCBI taxonomy): Eukaryota > Metazoa > Chordata > Actinopteri > Batrachoidiformes > Batrachoididae > Thalassophryne > Thalassophryne amazonica. The sequence continues at coordinate 45,930,273 of NC_047117.1, forward strand.
GAGAGGAGGAAGCCGGTCAGACCTGGCAGGCCCAAACGTATCGTGAGGGTCTGCTGGGAACGACTGGCTAACCCTCTGTCGGTGAGGTCTTCAACTCCCACCTCCGGGAGAGCTTCTCCCAGATCCCGGGGGAGGTTGGAGACATGGAGTCCGAGTGGACCATGTTCTCCACCTCCATTGTCAATATGGCCACTCGTAGCTGTGGGCACAAGGTCCCTGGTTCCTGTCGCGGTGGCGATCCCCGATCCCGGTGGTGGACGCTGGAAGTAAGGGATGCCGTCAAGCTGAAAAAGGAGTCCTACTTGTCTTTGTTGGTAGGTGGAACCCAAGAGGCAGCTGACAGGTACCGTCAGGCCAAGCGTGCCGCAGCCCGTGCGGTCGCAGAGGCAAAAACTCGGGTCTGGGAGGAGTTCGGGGAGGCCATGGAGGAGGACTATCAGTCGGCCTCGAAGAGATTCTGGCAAACCGTCCGGCGCTTCAGGAGGCAGAAGCAGCTCTCCACCAGCACTGTCTACGGTGTAGGTGGGGAGCTGTTGACCCTGACTGGGGATGTTGTCGGGCGGTGGAAGGAATACCTCGAGAATCTTGTCAATCTCATTGTCATATCTTCCGAAAAGGAAGCAGAGACTGGGGACTCAGAGACAGACTCATCCATTACCCAGGCCGAAGTCACCGAGGTGGCTAGAAAGCTCCTCGGTGGCAAGGCTCTTGGGGTGGATGAAATCCGTCCTGAGTACCTTAAGTCTCTGGATGTTGTGGGACTGTCTTGGCTGACATGCCTCTGCAACATTGCGTGGCGGTCGGGGACAGTGCCTCTGGATTGGCAGACCAGGGTGGTGGTCCCTGTGTTTAAGAAGGGGGACCAGAGGGTGTGTTCCAACTACAGGGGGATCACACTCCTCAGCCTCCCCGGTAAGGTCTATTCCAGAGTACTGGAGAGGAGACCGATAGTCGAACCTCGGATTCAGGAGGAGCAGTGTGGTTTTCGTCCTGGTTGCGGCACACTGGACCAGCTCTACACGCTCCCATCGGGTGCTCGAGGGTTCATGGGAGTTCGCCCAACCAGTCCACATGTTCTTTGTGGATCTGGAGAAGGCGTTCGACCGTGTCTCTCGGGGCACCCTGTGGGGCGTGCTCCAGGAGTACGGGGTCCGGGGTCCTTTGCTAAGGGATATCCGGTCCCTGTGTGACCGCAGCAGGAGCTTGTTTCGCATTGCCGGTAGTAAGTCAAACCTGTTTCCAGTGCACGTTGGCCTCTGCCAGGGCTGCTCTAGATTTACTGATCGATCTACATTCCGATCCTCACCTGTGGTCATGAGATTTTGCTCATGACCGAAAAACCGAGATCCCGAGTACAAGGGCCGAGATGAGTTTCCTCCGCAGGGTGGCTGGGCGCTCCCTTACAGATAGGGTGAGGAGCTCGGTCACTCCACATCGAAAGGAGCCAGTTGAGGTGGCTCGGGCATCTTTTCCGGATGCCCCCTGGACGCCTCGCTGGAGAGGTGGTCCGGGCACGTCTCTTCGGGAGGAGGCCCCGTTGAAGACCCAGAACACGCTGGAGGGACTACGTCTCTCGGCTGTCTTGGGAACGCCTTGGGGTTCCCCCGGAGGAGCTGGGGGAGGTGTGTGTGGATCGGGAGGTCTTGGCGGCTTTGCTTGAACTGCTGCCCCCGCGACCCGACTCCGGATAAAGCGGAAGAAAGTGGATGGATGGATATCTGATATACTTGCCTAGCCAGAATTGCAGTCAGTATCCGCACATCTCCATTTAACAAAGATATTGGCCTGTAAGACTGGTATTCGGTCGGGTCTTTGCCTTCTTTGTGTATTACCATGATGGCTGCATCTGTCTAGAATGGTGCCACAGTTACAGAATACAGTGCATAGTGATAAGCTTTTAGCAATAGGGGGACAGTAGATCACAAAACATTTTATAAAATTCATTCACATAGCCATGTGTCCCTGGACTGTTTCTTCTGTCAGTTCTGTCAACTTTATATTTTTAAGAAAGTCTGTTAGTTTTCCACCATCAGTGCAGGTGTCTGTATTTTCATAAAGGGATTTTAAAAAAGCATACGAAGGATTCTGCTATTTTTTCGGGATTTGTAACAACAGTACTTTGTGATTTTATTTTTTGGACTATATTAGATGCCTTTTGTTTACTTAATTGGAAGGCAAATAATCTGCTTGCTCTATTACCATGCGCATAGTATCTTTGGTTAGTGAATCTCAAATTTCCCTCAGTCTTATGTGATAGTAAACCATCTAGTTCTCTATGTGTTGCATTTAATTGTTTTAATAAGAAGTTTGATGGAGATTGTTTATGACTGTACTCTAATTATTTTATTTTCCAGTTCATGCTGTTTGGCTTCCTTCTGCCTTTTCCAAGCACATGTAAATGAAATAATACGGCCCCTAAGGAAAGCTTTAGCACAATCCCATAAGATTAGGGGAAATGTTTCAGGCGAATTGTTAGTGTCTATATAATTTTTGAGTTCTGTTTTGATAAAGAGACTAAATTCTCTGTCATTTAAGAGGGAGGCATTTAGTCTCCATTGTTTGGAGGATGGACTGTGGCCTGTATCCCACTTTAACTCCAAGGGTGCATGATCAGATAGTGTAATAGGCAGTATTTTAATGTCTGATATTCTATGCTGGTCTTTCTTAGGGGTGAAAAAATAATCAATTCTTGAATATCAATCAATCAACATTTATTTATAAAGCGCTTTACAGCACCGACTGGTGTCCAAAGTGCTTATCATTAAAAACACAGATTCACAAAAATAAAACACATATAGAATAAAATTTTAAAACAGCACATAAAAAAAACAGAACATGTCACCACCCCACTAAGTGTTAAAAGCCAGTTTAAATAAATAATTCTTTAACTTAGATTTAAAAAGTGCTAGGTCAGGAATAGTACGTAAATCAAGAGGTAGCTCGTTCCACATTCTGGGGCCAGCTACCACAAAAGCATGATCACCCCAGTGTTTATATCTTGACCTTGGAACATCTAAGTAAAGCTGGCCAGACGCCCTTAATATCCTACTGTAGGTGCACAAAGTTAAAATTTCAGACAAGTAGGGAGGTGCAAGGCCATAAATAGCTTTAAAAACAAACATTAAAATTTTAAAATCAATTCTAAAATGAACTGAAAGCCAGTGGAGGGCGTAATATGCTCACGTCTAAAAGTGTTTGTTAAAAGATGAGAATATGATGCATGCCTGCTTGAAAAGAAAGTGAAATTCCTGCTTCCAGGATATCTGCACCTCCATAAATCTACGAGACCACACTCCGTGCATAGGTATTTAAGCATTTTACTCATTTGGGAGAGGGCAGTTTTACAGGGGGGTTGCCGGTCTAACCTATTTGACATCAACAGTTAAAGTTGCCCCCCATTAAAAATAAGTCCGGTACTATACTGTAACAACTTGTTAAATAACCTTTTAATAAAGCTTGGGTCATCTTCATTTGGTGTATATACGTTAATGAGGGATACTTCTATACCATCAGTCAGACCATTAACAAGGATATATCTGTCCATCGTATCCTTGTGCACAGATGTTTTTATAAAATTGACATGCTTGTGAATAAGTATGGAAACCCCCTTTTTCCTCCCAGACCAGTGAGAGGAGTAGTATATTTTGTCTGCCCAAGACTTTTTCAACTTTTCTTGTTCCATGCCTGATAAGTGGGTTTCCTGAAGATAACCTATCTGACAGTTGATTAGTTTCAATTGGAGCATGATTTTCTTTCATTTAACAGGGCTATGGAGACCTTTAACATTGTAGGTTATAATTTTTAGAGCACCTATTAATTACAGGGGGGGGGTTGTGCATTAATTTCCCACATTTGAAGACTACAGGATGGAAGTGAGGAGCAGGGGCATGTAATCCACAAATATAGCCTGTATAGTGCAGTGATGTAGCCATGTATATGGTGTGGACGTGGATAATTAGACCAAATAAGATAAAGTGGATCCTCGTTAATTAAGCTGCAGTCTAACATTTCTCTCACAATACACTCGGCATTCAACCATGTAAAAGAAAAGAGTGACACGGTTCCTGTATCAGTGTTTGAAGCAGGATACTCGGGGAACAGGGAGACCAGAACAAGCACAACAAAGAACAAACCAGTAACATTAGTTACGGAGAACAGTGGTGGACCTAGTCCCAAGCCACAAAGCATATGGCAAGAAAAACAGTTTCAGAAGAAATAGACTGTCTTAAGAGTGCGCAAAAAAGTACTGACATGGGCTCCCGCAGAGCTGTCATGAGGACAGACAGCCAGCCACACATAAAGTGTACTCACACAAGAGTTCTGGGAAAGTTACTCAAAGATGCAAGACTTAAGTCCTGCCGTGAAACAGTCTTAATTCTCTGTGCATAGCTCTCGGACATACTCCATTGCCTTTTTCAGATCCATAAACTCCTTTTCTTGATCGTTAACGGTAATCCGGAGTCTAGCTGGGTAAAGCCTGAACACCTTTCCGTTCCCAAAGCTCTTTCCGTACTTCCGAAAAGGCAGCCCTGGCTCTGGCAAAGCTGATCGTACAGTCGGGGGAAAATCGCGATCCGTCTCCCGTTGTATTTCAGCTGGGCATGGTCCCGTGCTCTCCTCAGGATTTCAACTGCAGCGACACCCCGACAAGCCTGGTCATGGCGCCCGTTGGGGGGGGGGGGGGGGGGGGTTTCTGTTGTGTGGGCCGCCCGAAGAGGAGGTACTGCTGGCCAACGCCAGAGGGCGCCCTGCCTGTCGTCGGGTTTCAGGCACCAGAGGGCACAGTTGCCACCCAGGAGCCAGGATTAACAGCTGTCAGAAATCATCTCATCACCATCCCATCCCATAAAAGCCTGGAAGAGACACCACATCTCTGTCGAGATATCAGCTTACCTCACAGGTAAACGTACTCAGCCATTCTGTGCCGTACGCACACATTTTTGCAGCAGAGCTTTTTGCAGTCGTTAACCTTTTTGTACACTTGCAGCTTGTAACTGAGTTTGTGGAAGTTGGAGGAGTTGGCGTCTCCACTCCTCACTTCTGACTTAATTAAGTGATACATAAGGCACTGCACGTACTCTGAGTTCCTGTGTTTGGAGGTGGAGGTTAAGAGTGGAGCAATTAGCACTCGTGGACGCTCCCGGCCTCCTGGTCCTCTGGGTCCCCGTAGGCGATGCGATTGGTCAAGTTTTATATCTCGGTCCAGTTGCAGCATTTCTTTTAGCATTTTAGACACCAACTCTGGCGTGTTGGAGCCTCCGTGCTCATCAATGCCGACTATCCTGATGTTTCCCCGTCACATTCTTCCCACCATATCCTCACACCTGTCTCTTAAAGTTACGAGCTGGCTTTGAAGGCTGGTTACGGTGGACTGCAGCGAGGTCACCTCATCAGACCATGTCGACAGTCGTCCTGTCACATCTTGTATCTCTGCCTTCATTTGAATCATTTCAGATCTGATAGCTGCAGAGGTTTTAGCAATTTCTGACCGTACAGCTTGTAACTCGGTCTTGAGAGTGTTGAAGTCGTCCACCAAGGCACTTTTAAGTTCCTCTTTAATTATCTTCGATATTTCTCCCCTCACGGTGTCAAGGAAATTGGCTTGGATGTTTTCAGTAGTCATGACGACACTTTCAGTGGTTGCAGTCGGTGAAGGTTGTTCCGGGCTATCTGGAGTAGGTTGGTTCTCCCTCGTGATTCTTTTAGCTCACTGGCTACAAGCTGTAAACTTAAATCCCTCCAGTTTTTTATGCATTTGAGTTTGTATATTGCAGTTGGTTCAGCTCTTGGTAGTTTGAGGCAACCCACACTATAATTTAGATAAGTTTTACGAACAAAAGTGGCATTTTTGGACGGATATGTCTAATTCTGCAGGAGCCCATGGATAAGCGTCTTACTCCATTTGCTGCTGTCTCTGCCCCTGGTCCATGGCTGTTTTTAAATCTCTCCAAAGATCTTCAATCAGATTCAGGACTGGGCTCTGGCTGGGCCAGTCAAGGACATTCACAGAGTTGTCCTGAAGCCAGTGCTTTGATATCTTGGCTGTGTGGTTAGGGTCACTGTCCTGCTGAAAGATGAACCGTCGCCCCAATCTAAGGTCAAGAGCACTCTGGAGCAGGTTTTCATCAAGATTGTCCCTGTATATTACTGTATTCATCTTTCCCTCCATCCTGACTAGTCTCCCAGTTCCTGCTGCTGAAAAAACATCCCCACAGCATGATGCTGCCACCACCATGCTTCACCGTAGGGATGATGCCAGGTTTCATCCAAATATGACACCTGGCATTCATGCCAAAGAGTCCAATCTTTGTCTCATTAGACCAGAGAATTTTGTTTCTCATGATCTGAGAGTCCTTCAGGTGCCTTTTGGCAAACTCCAGGTGGGCTGCCATGTGCCTTTTACTAAGGAGTGGCTTCCAACTGGCCACTCTACCATACAGGCCTGATAGGTGAATTGTTGAAAGATGGTTGTCCTTATTGAAGGTTCTCCTCTCTCCATAGAGGAATGCTGGAGCTCTGACAGAGTGACCATCGGGTTCTTGGTCACCTCCCTGACTAATGCCCATCTCCCCCGATCGCTCAGTTAAGACGTGCGGCCAGCTCTAGGAAGAGTCCTGGTGGATCTGAACTTCTTCCATTTACAGATGATGGAAGCCAGTGTGGTCATTAGGACCTTCAAAGCAGCATAAATGTTTCTGTACCCTTCCCCAGATTTGTGTCTGAAGACAATCCTATCTCGGAGGTCTTCAGGCAATTCCTTTGACTTCATGCTTGGTTTGTACTCTGACATGCACTGTAACCTGTGGGACCTTATATGTTGACAGGTGTGTGCCTTTCTAAATCATGTCCAATCAACTGAATTTACCCCAGGTGGACTCCAATTAAGCTGTAGAAACATCTCAAAGATGATCAGTGGAAACAGTATGCAACTGAGCTCAATTTTGAACTTCGTGGCAAATGCTGTAAATACTTATTGTATGTGTGAGCTTTTTTTGTAATAAATTTACAAATATCTAAAAAAAAGAAAAAGAAAAACCATGCCTTTTCACATTTTTATTAAGGGTTAATGTGTGTAGATGGTTGATGGAAAAAAAATGAATTTTATCCATTTTGGAATAAGGCTGTAACATAAAATCTGGAAAAAGTGAACCGCTGTGAATACTTTCTGGCTTCACTGTATTTGATCACGTGTGCAATTACATTCTTAGCATATTCTCGTTCATAACTTTCCTGTCAGAAAGTTCTGGTTTTGAAACCATTACTGAAGGTTTTGTTGCCCAGGTAAAAACGGGCTTCAAAGTTTAAGTTAAGAACCAGGACTTGTATCCGCAAAGGCAATTCAAAGTTCTCTCAAACAGCTCCTAACTTAGCCTAAAAATTCCTGGCAAGGAGTCTTAGCCAAAGAGCGATTCAAGAGATGCCTGAGAGCAAGTCTGAGCAAGGAGGGAACAGAAACTTTTATCTTTGTGAGGAGGCAGGGTTGACCCCGTTGCTAGGTATGACACAGTCCTCTAAGAGCTGTGATAGGGTGTCACAGAAAGGGAAGGAGGAATTAAAAAAACAAAGGCACTCTGAGCTCCTAGTTATGAATGGACAGTAAAATCAACCGATCGTATAACCTGACCTGCATGAAGAAATGTCAAATGTGAAATCGTGAAAGTTAATGTCATGATGATACTCAGCAAAATTAAACTGTAGCGATCGCCGGGCTGGTCATTAAACTTGTAAATGTTGAGCTGCAATGCATTATGGGAGTTTGGGGTTTGGCATTTTAAATGTTATTGTAGTTCATGTTAGTTTAACAGTGTTGTTACTGTTATTGATTTATTGTGGTTTTGTTGTTAATTTGGTTTAGTTTAGTTAAATGTCACCATGCTGTCACCATAAGTGAAAAGTGTATTGTGTTTCATGTCATTCCTTCCACTGTCTATGTTGTTTTATGTGAAAAATAAGAGTGCCACCTTGAGGCAGAGTGCGGAAAAGACAAACACTGTGGCTTGCCACAAAAGGCATTGTTACACAACCTGAGAATGCATCTCATCCATATGCTGAATATTTATATATTAAATGTATGCTTGTGTGAGTTTATTTAGTACGTTCATTATGAGTACATAATATAATTGTAAATATGTTAAAAATACATGCATGACATAAAGTGAAAACACTTATTTCCTATTGTGGTCCATTTAAAATCAAACAACAAAATAGATGTAATAATAAAAGAAAATAACAATATTAATAATACCGATAATAATACAAATAATGATAATATTAACCGTGTGTGTATAATAACAAGAACTTAAAGTAGACCTGCATTGAAATAAATGTGGTCAGATTTCAGAAAGAAATAGCTGATATGTATTTATAAGACCCTTGTGAATGCAGTAAAGTAAATCTGTAAGCCCAAATTTGTAATTCAGCGGAGAAATCTTCGTATAAAAATGACAAATTTGCAGCTAAAATTTAGCCCTCTGTGAAAACAGTTTGTACATCCGTATCATTTCCATGACGTCAGGGACAAGACGACGTGCTCCCACCTTCAGTCCGATCCCGCATTGAAATTGATTTTATCTGTTAGTAATGTTACTGTTATACACATCCTGGTTTCAACATCCAAAAGTAAGCTGCATTGAATGTGAGATACAGCTCTGCATGCTCAGATCAACAGCGAGCGACATCGACAGCGGGCGCCGTTCTTCCCCGACGCCTCGCTCTCACTGCCCCTGAAGTGCTTACCGAGTGCATGCGCTCGTTAAATTCCGCCGCGGGCCACTCACACCCCCGTGTCTGCTGTGCAGCTGCAGACACGTCCCTGTCTACTGAATGGAGGTGCAGCCAACTTGGCACAAGTCCAGAGACTACGCTCACCGTTTTAATGCGGAGCGGCCAGTGACACCTGTTGCTCGCAAGGACAGACTTCTTGCGGCAAAATCCGCAGCGCCGCACGTCTCGGTAATCGGAGCCGCAGAGCTCCGTGGCCGCTGAGAGAGGGTTATATCTTTTTAATGACTTGGATTCTTTGCGGGTCTCGCCTCCGTAGCCCACGACGGTACACCGGAGGCGAAAGACAGTAGATTTTCAATGCGACACCACTCAATCAAACGGGCGTATGAAAAAGTCCCCAAAAATAATTTTCAAGCACAAATAAAAGAAATGTGTACTCACCAAGCGTACCGCAAGACAATATGAAGTTTTAAAAAAAAGTAGATCCTTCCATATAAGACAAGAAAAAGGTGCAGATGCAAACTGACGTAAATCCACAAATTACAGTTGGCGCGTGCAATGCATGCTGGGAGAGGGTCTTGTCCGTGACGTCTCTGAGGCATCCATGATGAGAGGAACAATTTGCGGAGGGCTAAATGTTAGCTGTAAATTTGTCATTTTTAAATGAAGATTTCTCCGTTGAATGACAGATCTGGGCTTGCAGATTTACTTTACTACATTCAGAAGGATCTTATGTGTATACACAATACACATACACAATATCACCATTTCCCTCAAATAGTGTTCACAAACCAGTCTAAATCTGTGATAGTGAGCACTTCTCCTTTGCTGAGATAATCCATCCCACCTCACAGGTGTGCCATATCAAGATGCTGATTAGACACCATGATTAGTGCACAGGTGTGCCTTAGACTGCCCACAGTAAAAGGCCACTCTGAAAGGTGCAGTTTTATCACACAGCACAATGCCACAGATGTCGCAAGATTTGAGGGAGCGTGCAGTTGGCATGCTGACAGTAGGAATGTCAACCAGAGCTGTTGCTCGTATATTGAATGTTCATTTCTCTACCATAAGCCGTCTCCAAAGGCGTTTCAGAGAATTTGGCAGTACATCCAACCAGCCTCACAACCGCAGACCACGTGTAACCACACCAGCCCAGGACCTCCACATCCAGCATGTTCACCTCCAAGATCGTCTGAGACCAGCCACTCGGACAGCTGCTGAAACAATCGGTTTGCATAACCAAAGAATTTCTGCACAAACTGTCAGAAACCATCCCGGGGAAGCTCATCTGCATGCTCGTCGTCCTCATCGGGGTCTCAACCTGACTCCAGTTCGTCGTCGTAACCGACTTGAGTGGGCAAATGCTCACATTCGTTGGTGTTTGGCACGTTGGAGAGGTGTTCTCTTCACGGATGAATCCCGGTTCACACTGTTCAGGGCAGATGGCAGACAGCGTGTGTGGCGTCGTGTGGGTGAGCGGTTTTCTGATGTCAATGTTGTGGATCGAGTGGCCCATGGTGGCGGTGGGGTTATGGTATGGGCAGGCGTCTGTTATGGACGAAGAACACAGGTGCATTTTATTGATGGCATTTTGAATGCACAGAGATACCGTGACGAGATTCCGAGACCCATTGTTGTGCCATACATCCAAGAACATCACCTCATGTTGCAGCAGGATAATGCACGGCCCCATGTTGCAAGGATCTGTACACAATTCTTGGAAGCTGAAAATGTCCCAGTTCTTGCATGGCCGGCATACTCACCAGACATGTCACCCATTGAGCATGTTTGGGATGCTCTGGACCGGCGTATACGACAGTGTGTACCAGTTCCTGCCAATATCCAGCAACTTCGCACAGCCATTGAAGAGGAGTGGACCAACATTCCACAGGCCACAATTGACAACCTGATCAACTCTATGCGAAGGAGATGTGTTGCACTGCATGAGGCAAATGGTGGTCACACCAGATAATGACTGGTATCCCCCCCCAATAAAACAAAACTGCACCTTTCAGAGTGGCCTTTTATTGTGGACAGTCTAAGGCACACCTGTGCACTAATCATGGTGTCTAATCAGCATCTTGGTATGGCACACCTGTGAGGTGGGATGGATTATCTCAGCAAAGGAGAAGTGCTCACTATCACAGATTTAGACTGGTTTGTGAACAATATTTGAGAGAAATGGTGATATTGTGTATGTGGAAAAAGTTTTAGATCTTTTAGTTCATCTCATACAAAATGGGAGCAAAACCAAAAGTGTTGCGTTTATATTTTTGTTGACTGTATAAGTCATTTTTTGGTCCAAAGATCTGACTGCATTTATTTCAATGCAGGTCTACTTTAAACAATTTATAAATACATTAAAACAGTCAGTTAACATAAAATAATTACGTAGATCAAGCGGGTAGCGTGTTACTGACTCACTGTCATCCCACATATGGAGAATATCTCTGCTTCCTCTTTCTTTTCTGGCATTTTCTCTGTTTAAGACACTCTTAGGCTTCTTAAAAGTCCTCCTCCCTCCTCTTACCAGTTTGGTACCTTAGGAGCTCTCTTAAGGCCTAAGGTACTTTGCGAACAACTTTCATCTTGCCAAGGGAAAATTCTAAGAAATGTCTTAAGAATTCAAGAAATTCTTAGATTTTTCTTAGAATAACATCACTAGGAGCTATTTTTAGCCTTGGGCTGCTTCATGGATACGGACCCTGATTTAGCCTTTCAGACTGTTTTGTTAGCTCATAGAACTACAATAAAAAGTGTGTACTCATAACACTTTCTCTCTTTTCTGTGTTTGCCTTTTAACCTCTGTTTTTCATCCGCCATTCATTTTGCAGGTACATGAAAGTGGTTTTGGGGTGAAGGAGGACGGCATGCCTGCAGCACAAAGAGTGCTTGTGAACGATGTCCCCGGACAGGCGGTGTTTGCGCTGCTTCAGTATCTGTACACAGCTCGCTGTTCCATCCCAGTCTCACTTCAGCATCATGTAATGGAACTGGCATGCAGGTGAGCCTGGTGTCAAATTTGGTTCTCTAATGTGACTATGTGTGATTACACATTGTTGGGGTTAGGGCTAACCCTAACCCTACATATGTCATGATTTGTTCTTGTATATTTAATAGTTAAAAAAAATGCATATGCATTGATTGCAGTAAGGTAGGATTTTAACTGCTGTGATACTTTGTGTTTGCTTTCTTAGGATTATTCATATAACTACAGTTAAATTAAAATCAGTTTTATTTCTATAAGTACACACACACATCCACACACACACACGCACATCCCTATATGTCTAGAATTCTTGACAGGAAGTTAACTCCTTGCACAAACCTGCAGTACTGCAGTTACAAGAAAACATAAAATCATTTGTAGAAATATAACAGAATTTAAAGTAGCAGCAGAGTGTTCTAGATGAGGCAAACATGAGGTATCACCGGGGGAGATGGAACTACAACCCCTGGCAAAAATTATGGAATCACCGGCCTCGGAGGATGTTCATTCAGTTGTTTAATTTTGTAGAAAAAAGCAGATCACAGACATGACACAAAACTAAAGTAATTTCAAATGGCAACTTTCTGGCTTTAAGAAACACTATAAGAAATCAGGAAAAAAATTGTGGCAGTCAGTAACGGTTACTTTTTTAGACCAAGCAGAGGGGAAAAAAATATGGAATCACTCAGTTCTGAGGAATAAATTATGGAATCATGAAAAACAAAAGAACGCTCCAAAACATCACTAGTATTTTGTTGCACCACCTCTGGCTTTTATAACAGCTTGCAGTCTCTGAGGCATGGACTTAATGAGTGACAAACAGTATTCTTCATCAATCTGGCTCCAACTTTCTCTGATTGCTGTTGCCAGATCAGCTTTGCAGGTTGGAGCCTTGTCATAGACCATTTTCTTCAACTTCCACCAAAGATTTTCAGTTGGATTAAGATCTGGACTATTTGCAGGCCATGGCATTGACCTTATGTGTCTTTTTGCAAGGAATGTTTTCACAGTTTTTGCTCTATGGCAAGATGCATTATCATCTTGAAAAATGATTTCATCATTCCCAAACATCCTTTCAATTGAGGGGATAAGAAAAGTGTCCAAAATATCAACGTAAACTTGTGCATTTATTGATGATGTAATGACAGCCATCTCCCCAGTGCCTTTACCTGACATGCAGCCCCATATCATCAATGACTGTGGAAATTTATATGTTCTCTTCAGGCAGTCATCTTTATAAATCTCATTGGAACGGCACCAAACAAAAGTTCCAGCATCATCACCTTGCCCAATGCAGATTCGAGATTCATCACTGAATATGACTTTCATATTCATATACTTTCTGTATGTAAATCCCATTTCCTTTAGGTGGTTTCTTACACTTCGGTCACAGGTGTTGACTCCAGTTTCCTCCCATTCGTTCCTCATTTGTTTTGTTGTGCATTTTCGATTTTTGAGACATATTGCTTTGTTTTCTGTCTTGACACTTTGATGTCTTCCTTGGTCTACCAGTATGTTTGCCTTTAACAACCTTCCCATGTTGTTTGTATTTGGTCCAGAGTTTAGACACAGCTGACTGTGAACAACCAACATCTTTTGCAACATTGCATGATGATTTACCCTCTTAAGAGTTTGATAATCCTCTCCTTTGTTTCAATTGACATCTCCTTAATCCCCTAGTTGCTCCCGATGTGTAGGGAGTACCTTGTATGGCAGCACCCTCACATTGGGGTGAATGTGAGGCATTATTTGCAAAGCACTTTGAGCATCTGATGCAGATGGAAAAGCACTATATAAATGCAGTCCATTTATTATTTAGCTGACTGTAGAGAGAAGCGTCAAAAACAGTTCTTTTGCACTGTCTGACTTGTTGCCTTATTGAAATGTTCAACTTTTAAGTGCTCAGTACAGCTGCATTAAAGTGGATAAGACAACCTAAAAAATTTGGTTAAACTAATATAAATATCAAAATATACACACAGTATAGTAAGTTGAAAGTGGTCTTAATTATTATCACTGAGAAATAAAGTTTGTACAGTTTCTCAAAAGTGTGTTTCTTGGAAAGCACGCTGGTAGTGTTCCATCAGTGGTCACGTGATGCCGTGACATCACAGCGTGTAGAGTCCCATCTTTGTCTGTTAGATTAACAACAGGAACAGATGGACCTCAGCATGGACAGTGATGAGATCAAGAACTTTTCTGACTCCTCTTCAAGTGTGGATTATTTCTGACTCGGATCCTGAGGATGTCGCAGCAGTGATTAGACCCTACAGATTGGAGCCGTGTCTTTCGGACAAACATTCACACCAGGAGCATTCTGGCAGCGAAAATAATGCCGGTATTTATGGCGGAGCTGAAGCAGAGGCAAGAGACGTGCCAATTCAGATGGAATTTGAAAGGCTGCAGAATATGGAATGGTAAGGGAGGCTTTGATTTTTGTTGCTGCTGTTTATAACACTCTAATTACTGTATAGCATTTTCGATTCAAGCGTCTGTTTACTGCCTTTGTTATTGTTCCGGAGCCGCGACAGTGTAGCTATTACTTGCGGACCACCGTCATTACCTTTGGGTTTTTGCCATGTTCGAGTGCCTGGCATTGCATTCATCCATGTTTAGTTACGTTATTTTCACGAAAGAATAGGAAATAAACGGCGAACGTATCGAAAAAGACCGCCGAAAACAACAGTGAACATGCCGCCGCCGTGTTTACTACGCAAGTTCCTTGACCATTTCAAGATTATTGTGAACATATTATTTGGGGTTGACATTTTATGTGTTCCTGTGAGCGTTGAGAACATGAAGACGGTAGAGGAAACTGTCTGCTGTTGGGAGCAAATGCGTGTGTGCGAGCGGATGGAGCGGCAGCCTGACATTTCGTGCATCGCACAACAGCGCGGCTTTCGATCAATCTGCCTGGACTTGAAAAGGCTAAAACCTTTCGCCTTGTGTTTGTGCAATATGCTGCAACACACTGGTCAGGCATATCGACAAACAAGTCCCTGAGAGCTGTGTTTAATCAAAGTTTCTGCCGCTAAACAAAGTGTAAACAACGGCCGCCAGGCGCGCAAGCCGATACGGTCTACACGTAGTGACGTATTTTAGGCTTGGTGCTCAGCGGGAAGCTGATCACGGGGCGTGCACATTTTTCAGTGGCGGGACGTTCCAATGTTATATATAACGGGAGAATTGCGTCCGTTTTCCCAAAACACTTAGGTTGACCGAATTATATAACCTTTGTTACATGTAATAAGACTATGTTGTCTTTAAGTGTCATATCCACTTTAAAGAAAGGGAAACACTATGGCAAGACGAAAAATACAAGTCGCTGCGTTGCGATCTACTCACCTGCCTTCAAATGAAGGTGAAATTGGTAACATACTGGTCGCCACATTGAATGCCACAGACTGTGTGGCATTGACTGATTAAAATGGTAGCATGAGAAAATATCGCAAGGGGGATCAAAGTCAATGTGGCATTCTGCTCACGAATGTGCAAATATCGCAGTTCGCAGCCCCAGGACAAACCCTGAAGAGAGTAGAGCATCTGCTACACACTGATGTCTTTTGTGTATGATTGAGATGTAGCAGACATTCATATCATTGCATCACGTTGTGTAATATTCTAAGTCTTAACTGTTTATGAAGTTTGGATTTATTCTTCTCACATTTTTTTGATTCAGAGTAGGCATGGACCACTACCAGGAGGTGGTGGTCACAGACATGTCTGTTGCTCATGTGTTTGCAAGAGGACGAGAGAGAGTGAGTTGTTGGGACCGAATGTGTGTGCTGTTTACAGGTCTTATGAAATATGACTGCACCTATTTCAAATAGTTAAACAAGTAGAAACTAGTATTTGGCAGTCAGTGTTGCTGTTGTGGTGAGACACAACAGATAGTTCAACATATGGGCAACATTGATTGAATTTTCAACACGACTGGTTGGACCAGTCAGGCATGTAGTGCAGCATTCCTACATTCAACTAGTAAATGTATTGGGATGTGCCTTAGTATCAAACAAACCCTGCCAAAGCAACACTTATACCTGTGCCCAAGAAAACAATAGTGATCTTTCGGAAAAATGGTTTATTTTCCCCAAGAATACATAAAAAAAAAATCAGCTCCATTAAAAATGACCTCTGAATAAATTTCACTGAAAAATGGTCTTCATTCATCACTGCATGAAATGTTAATACAGTGTTTGTATAGGTTATTCCTTGACCTACGAGTGTCTTGAAAGTTATGTGACATGTGTTTCCACAGTTTTTGAGTGCTAGTGTTTTTGTGATTTTGTTCTCTGTTTGGGCATTCATGACAAGATTTCCACATGAACTGCTGGTGGAGACACTAAGCAGAAAGAGAACATTAAAGAACATACTTTTCTTTTCAACATTCTCCACTTTGTGTTACTGGACAGTTTTGAAGGGGGACACAATAATTCTGTTTGATTCCAAAATATGTTGATGTTCACCATTTAACAAAGTAATTCAAGTCCTGTGTGGGTCTCCTGTGGGGACAGATTAAAAGTGACAATGATGTGATGACTTTTCTCTGTCTTTGTGGTGTGTTTAAGATTTGACTTGCAAGAGCTACAGCAGCTTTGTCAGCTGCAAGTCGAGGAGGACAGCACTCTGGGTTATCGTGCAGATGACATGACCAAGGAGAAGCAGGCCATTGGTCAAACAGACCAGGTTTTCCTGGAGCTTCTTCGCTCAATGTGGAATGAAGAAGATGAAGACAAGACAGATGGTGATGGTGGAACAGGTGCTGAGGAAGTGCTCGAAGAAAGAAGTCAAATTGATGATCTCACATCAGCTGATAGAGAAATATGTGAGGAACAAGTGAATGAGGAAGAACTGGAGGAAATTTATGAGTTTGCTGCCACACAGAGAAAAAAGAAGGATGAGAAAGACAGCATCAGTGAGGAAGAGAAGAGAGTAGTTGAGAAAGAAGATGGAGACCTGGATATGGAATACCAGGTGTTCACAAATCGACTAGAGTCAAATCCTGGTCTGGAGTGTAGTTCCAGCCACTTCTCTTCAGACTCTGAGAGGGAATACAAGGATGAAGACCCTTCTTCTTCCTGCACAGCTACAACAGACACAACACAGTCTCATCATTACCAGTCCCCTCAAAGACCTTTGACTGGACAGTTTGGCAGAACTTTGTTTCAGTCCTCTGATGGTGCAGTAGATGACCTTTCCTGCAGCTCTCCACATAGTGCATTCAACCTGCCTGCCCCAGGCCTGTCACCTGGACAGGAGAGTGATTGGGGGAGCAGCAGAGATAAGGGAACAGATGCAGACCCTGTTAAACAGTTTTCTGAAGATTGTGATCATTCTAGAGAGAGATATCGGACATTAAAACTAGACAACCACAGTCCCCAGAGTGTTTGTGCCCCCTGTTCTCCTTGTTTACATCAAAGCATAAAGGAACCTGAACTTATAGTTTTGTCTGATTCAAGTGAAGAGATGGAGTTAGACGATGCTGTTCTTAGTTCCCATAGTCCTTTGCCACATCCTACTTGTGTCATCCAGAATGCAGAGAGCTTCACCCATATCAGACCTCATCCAGTACCAGAACATGTTGAGTTCCATACAGAGAATAAAATATCCACTAGTTTTGAGTTTATTCCTGATTCTCCAACTCAAATTCTGAGTCATAACCAACAAGGGTCCAGAGTTCATACAAGTACAGATGACTGCTCTCCAGAAGTATCTTGGCTGGTCCCATCCACACCAGTTCAGTCCAAGAGGTCAGAGCTTAATATCAGATGCACCTCCGCTCAGACAAAAAGTGGTATGTGCAGGACACAGCTGTTCCCAAAAGTTGATACTTCATCAAACTTAGCCACATCTCCCACATCACCATTTAAAAATGCTTATGAGAGAATTTGCGCATCCAGCAGTCCAACTAGAGTTTCTGTTGACATTGCTTTGACAGAGGGCAGTGTTTCCAGGCTGAAATCGGAAAGCACAGGTTCCTGTAGCTCCAGCTTGGGTGTCAAATTTTCTCCAAAAAGAACTCATAGTTGTAACAAAAATAATGATAAAGAAGTGGACTTTCCAATATTTACAGTGCCACCAAGACAGCTTAAGCAGTCTGAACAGTCAAAATTGACTCAACTTCATCCCCTCAGTCTCCAGCAAATTGATCAAAAGTCAAAAACTCCTCTTCACGCTCTCCTACAGCCTTCCAGCAGCACACCCTTGCAACCCAACAAAAACCCTGTCCTGCATTCATCCTCAGTACATTACAGGGGCCCCCATAAGCAGAATCCAACAAGTCAATCAGGGGAACCAGATCTTTTTGAAAGCCCAGAGAAGACAGAGTTGGGAAAGTTTAATCTCTCACACCTGTCTAAACCCTCACACTCACCCTCTTCTTGTCAAAGAAGTCTCGAAAGGTCACCAAGTTGCAGTAAGCTCTCAAGTCAGAGTCACCCTTCTGTTAATTGCAGTGTTCATAACACAGGAATGAAACAAAATAAGAGGAATACAAATGGTGCAATGGCTGTAACAAATGGAGAAAGGGAAGGAGAGGTAGAGTGTGAAGACAACAGCCTAGGTTTTGAAAGACAACAGAGAGAGATATTAACCGAAGTGGAAGGGACACAAACTGTCAGTTTCCAACAAAGCTTTGTGACTGTGGACGAGCCTCCCATGGCTTTCAATGACTCATGGGGCTTTGATGTCTCTGTAGACTTGCAAGAAAATCCAAATTGTTGTTTCAGTCTGAGGCTTGAGGACAGTGGGGAATCCAGTAGACAAGAAAGCAGCTTGGGGCAAGAAAAAACAGCCAGGATGTCCACCACTGCTGTCTGTCCACCACAATGCAGCCTGGGTGGTCGAATATCTTCTCCAACCAAAGATTACATGACACAACCGTTCAGTAACCTCTCTTGTGTATCTAAAAATGACATCTATAAAGCCACCTCTTTAACTCTATCACTGCCTAAGCCCAGTACCCCTCTCACGTCTGAGATAAGTAACAGCTTTCTGAACTCCAAAATATGGGACAGTTGGGAGGAAGAGGAGGCGTTTCTTCCTCTCTCACAGAGAGTGTGCCCATCTGCTCAACTCAAAACTCCAGGTAAACTCACAACACCACACGATGATGATGTGATTCATAATTTGACATATTGAAAAGCTTCATCCTACCAATCTTTTTAAGCCCAAATTAGAGGAACACAATGATTAATAGGACATGCAGTCGGATCCATAAGCACTTGGACAATGACACAATTTTTGTAATTTGGCCTCTGCCCCACCACAGTGGAGTTGAAATAAAACAATTAAGATGTGCTTTGTAATGATTAGTATTATTAGTAAAAATCACTTTTACAGCCAGGGAACGTGTCAGATTTAATTTACATCAATCATTAAGAAAGTCAGAGAGACAGACGCAAGCATAGATTTCCATTTTCTTGTAAGAAAATCATTCTTCCACTTCACCAGGCATAATTACAAAAACTGTCACTGTGCAACAGCTTATGGCCCTAACTGTACCTCTGTGTGGCTAATAAAGGTCAGGGATTATCGTGTTCTTCAACTGACAGGGAGGAATCATAATTTTGACTTTTGTCTCCATCACATCTTTGTGAAAATATGAGAATGTTAATACGTAAAAGGAAAACTTACAGTAGTAAAATGGAAGAAAGAGACGAGGAAACATGATATACAGTAGTGTTCAGAATAATAGTAGTGCTATGTGACTAAAAAGATTAATCCAGGTTTTGCGTATATTTCTTATTGTTACATGGGAAACAAGGTACCAGTAGATTCAGTAGATTCTAACAAATCCAACAACACCAAGCATTCATGATATGCACACTCTTAAGGCTATGAAATTGGGCTATTAGTAAAAAACAAAAAAAAAAACAGCAGAAAAGGGGGTGTTCACAATAATAGTAGCATCTGCTGTTGACGCTACAAACTCAAAACTATTATGTTCAAACTGCTTTTTTAGCAATTCTGTGAATCACTAAACTAGTATTTAGTTGTATAACCACAGTTTTTCATGATTTCTTCACATCTGCGAGGAATTCATTTTGTTGGTTTGGAACAAAGATTTTGCTTGTTTACTAGTGTGTTTGGGGTCATTGTCTTGTTGAAACACCCATTTCAAGGGCATGTCCTCTTCAGCATAAGGCAACATGACCTCTTCAAGTATTTTGACATATCCAAACTGATCCATGATACCTGGTATGCGATATATAGGCCCAACACCATAGTAGGAGAAACATGCCCATATCATGATGCTTGCACCACCATGCTTCACTGTCTTCACTGTGAACTGTGGCTTGAATTAAGAGTTTGGGGGGTTGTCTCACAAACTGTCTGCAGCTCTTGGACCCAAAAAGAACAATTTTACGCTCATCAGTCCACAAAATATTCCTCCATTTCTCTTTAGGCCAGTTGATGTGTTCTTTGGCAAATTGTAACCTCTTCTGCATGTCTTTTATTTAACAGAGGGACTTTGAGGGGGATTCTTGCAAATAAATTAGCTTCACACAGGCATCTTCTAACTGTCACAGCACTTACAGGTAACTCCAGACTGTCTTTGATCATCCGGGAGTTGATCAGTGGGTGAGCCTTTGCCATGCTGGTTATTCTTCTATCCATTTTGATGGTTGTTTTCTGTTTTCTTCCACGCGTCTCTGTTATTTTGTCCATTTTAAAGCATTGGAGATTATTGTAGATGAACAGCCTATATTTTTTGCACCTGCGTATAAGTTTTCCCCTCTCCAATCAACTTTTTAATCAAACTACGCTGTTCTTCTGAACAATGTCTTGAACGTCCCATTTTCCTCAGGCTTTCAAAGAGAAAAGCATGTTCAACAGGTGCTGGCTTCATCCTTAAATAGGGGACACCTGATTCACACCTGTTTGTTCCACAAAATTGATGAACTCACTGACTGAATGCCATACTACTATTATTGTGAATACCCCCTTTTCTACTTTTTTTTTTTTACTAACAGCCCAATTTCATAGCCTTAAGAGTGTGCATATCATGAATGCTTGGTCTTGTTGGATTTATGAAAATCTAATGAATCTACTGATACCTTGTTTCCCATGTAACAATAAGAAATATACTCAAAACCTGGATTAATCTTTTTAGTCACATAGCACTACTATTATTCTGAACACTACTGTAGATCATCACCAAATTTGCTGGGATCGTACAGTCACATAACCTCTCTTGGGGGAGGTAATAATGTATGTTGGCTGAGTAATTATGTGAGCATTAAAGCTTCCATATTATACTTCTTTTCAACAAGTTTGCATAAATCAAAGAGGTCCCCAAAACATGTCTTTGACATGTCATGTTTTGCTAAAAATTCACTTTGATCCTGGATTTTAGCCTATACAGCCCTCTGTTTCAGCCCTGCTCAGAACAAGCTGTTTGTGACTTTGACTTCAAAAGCAAATGAGGTGTGTCTGACCATGATCCTCTATGGAAGAGAGGATGCTGTGAGGGAGGCAAAGCAGTGGGTGTGGGAGAAGAACTTTCAGTCGGCACCAAGGTGCTTCTGGCGGACTGTGCAACACCTCAGGAGAGGATAAGCTGATGGGGGATCATCATCAATTTCACTGGTGGAAATCACTGAGGTAGTCAAACAACTCTGCAGGGGCAAAGCCCTGGGGGTTGATGAGATTAGTCCAGAAATGCTGAAGGCTTTTGGTGTGGAGGGATGACTTGTCTCTTCAACATTGTGTGGAGGTCTGGAACAGTGCCTGAGGAGTGGCAAACTGGGGTGGTGGCCTCCATATTTACAAAGGGAGACCAGGGAGTGTGTGCCAATTACAGGGGAATCACACGACTCAGCCTCCCTGGTAAAGTCTTCCAGGGTGCTGGAAAGGAGGGTTCGGCCGATAGTCGAACCTCACATCAAAGAGGAACAATTCGGGTTCCGTCCTGGTCATGGAACAACGGACCAGCTCTTCACTCTCATAAGAATCCTGGAGGTAGCCTGGGAGTATGCCCATCCAGTCTACATGTGTTTTGTGGACTTGGAGAAGTCGTATGATCGGGCACCCCAGGAGATACTGTGGGAAGTGCTGCAGGAGTATGGACTGAGGGGATCGGGATCAGCCGAGTGTGAAGTGCCTGGGATGAGGATCAGCACCTCTAAATCTGAGGCCATGGTTCTCAGCAGGAAACTGATGGATTGCCTACTGTGGGACATATGGCATTCGCGCTACTGTATTGTTGTGATGAAAAGGGAGCTGAGCCAAAAGGTGAAGGTCTTGATCTACTGGTCAGTCTTCGTTTCTACTCGCACTTACGTCATGAGGGTTGGGTCCTGTCTGAAAGAACTAGGTCGCGAGTACAAGTGGTTGAAATGGGCTTCCTTAGGAGGGTGGCTGGTGTCTCCTTAGAGATAGGGTGAGAAGCTCGGCCATCCGGGAGGAGCTCAGAGTAGAGCCACTCCTCCTTCGCATTGAAGGGAGCCAGCTGAGGTGGTTCGGGAGGTGGTTAATGTGGCCTGGGAAAGGGAAGGTTCGGGGCCCCTGCTGGAGCTGTTGCCCCTGCGACCCGGTCCTGGATAAGCGGTTGAAGATGAGTGAGTGAATGATTTCAGCATGCAAGTACTTTTTTATCTACAAGAATAAAAGACAAACAAAAAGGTTAGAAAAAACAAAATAAAACAAATCCTGATATGAAGGTAAAGAAGTAGAACT
The DNA here is from genome assembly GCF_902500255.1 of Thalassophryne amazonica. Taxonomy (NCBI): domain Eukaryota; kingdom Metazoa; phylum Chordata; class Actinopteri; order Batrachoidiformes; family Batrachoididae; genus Thalassophryne; species Thalassophryne amazonica. Next base: position 45,952,669 of record NC_047117.1, read on the forward strand.
TCATCATTGATGATTCTGATACAACAGTTACAATCAAACATGTCACATCCAACTCTATTTTTACATATGTTTTGACCTCTTATCAGGAGTTTTCACTTAGTTGACTGTAGCCTCAGAATACAGCTGTAGCCATGGGCATACTTTTGTCTACACTCTAGTTAGTCCAGTGCTTAATGTTTACTATTTATATATATATATACATCATCCTTTAACAGCCGCTCCCTTGTTTTCACTCGGGGCCGCCACAGCAGATCTAAGGTGGATATGCATGTTGTTTTGGCACATTTTACGCCGGATGCCCTTCCTGACGCAACTCCACATTACATGGAGAAATGTGGCAGGGGTGGGGTTTGAACTGGGAACTTTATGCACTGAAATCAAGCACACTCACCACTTGGCTACCACCCACCTTTTATTTTAATTGCAGTATCAAATCATTAAATGCAGTGGGTGAGTTGTAGTACAGAGTAACACTAACAAGTAACCTCATTATCCAGTCTACATTGTAAGTTTGAGCATTTGTATGTACACTTAACAAAAACAGAAATGCACTCTATACACACTTCCTGAAAGTGTGGATGGCTTTGGTGTACAACAGCATGTTCCAATTTCTGCTGATATCCAACAAGTTCACACAGCCATTGAAAAGAACTTGACCAATATTCCACAATTGACAATCTGATCAACTCTACAAATGTGAGGTAGATGTGTTGCATTGAGGCAAATAGTGACTTTACCAGTTGATTACGCCCCACCCCACCCCACCAAAAAAGAAAAAAACCTTATGGTGTACGTAACCCTCATATGTGAAAAATAACATAGTGGCTGATAAAGATTTTTTGTCAAGATGGGCCGTACATTTTATGGCCATTGATTGAGCTGTGTAATAACCATGTTGTGTAATCCTCATCTTTAGATGTGCTACACCTGTTGGGTAAGATGCGTTATCTTGGAAAAGGTGAGCTGTGCACATACAGATTTCACCAAATTTGTAAACAAAATTTTAGGGAGATTTTATGTGCATAGATATTTTAGTCTTCTACTCATAAAATGTTGGAAGCAAAATGAAAGTCACTCACTTATCTTCAACCGAGTTTTCAAAGTCCCCCCACTACTGAGGGCAAAGGGAGGTGACCCTCTCATCTACCGGGGTAAACTCCAATGTTGCAACGCTCAGCTAGGGATTTGTGAGTATCCCCACACCCGCTTGGCGCCTCACATCTTGATAATAAGGTCCAACCGCTATCAAGGAGAGCGGTTCCAGAGCCGAGGCTCTGTATGGAGGCGAGACTCACCAAATCTAACTGGTATTGCTCCACCTCCCGCACAAGCTCCAGCTCCATCCTCCACAGCAAGGTGACATTCCACACCCCCAGAGCTAGCTTCCGCTGCTCGGGTTTGGTCCGTCGAGGCCCTTTACTTTTACTGCACCCAACCCCAGCGGCTCCACTTGGGGGTGGTGAGCCCACAGGGTGGAGAATAAAATCAAAATGAAAGTATTGAGTGTAATTTTCTTTTAATTTATCTGTGAAACTGAGCAGTATTACTCATGTCTCATGTAGCATCATCCCACAGAAGGTGTGGCTCTCTGGTGCCCATCACTCCAATGCCCTGCTATTCTGATATGGACACACCAGAGCTCAAGAACAAACTCGACAGGTCAGTCCGTTCATCCCTGCACCCTTGTTAATGATTGTAAGGACCCCCCCAAATCAAAGCTATTAACTGAGAAGCCTAATACGATTACTGTCTCCAGTCTCACTGTCAGATTAACTCATGTCTGATCTGCTCTTTGGCTTTCCCCCCCATCCATCTGTTGTGCTCTACATTACAAATAGCTCTTGTGTATTCACAAATACTCTCTCCTCTGTGTAGGTTTGGTGTTCGGCCTTTACCAAAGCGCCAAATGATTCTTAAACTGAAAGAGATCCACCAGTACACCCATCAGTTGGCCAGCTCTGACTCTGAGGGTGAGAAAGAGGTGGTGGGTTGTCCTGTCGAGGCAAACTCTCCTCTAGCCAGTTCAGCTTCCTCTGGTCACAAGCCAGTGTCATTTGCTGAGGCAGAGACATTCAAACGGCCGCAAGTGGCCCCTGACCTCTCCCCTCTGAAACGCAACAGACAAGAGACTGCAGAGGTGCTGTCATCATCACAGGGCTCAAACACCTCCTCACCTGCAGCCAGTGGTTATGAAAGGTACTGTTTATATTCAGGAACATGTACAATATCAAATCAATTTTATTTATACGAGCGTATAAATATAGCGTATAGTGCCAAATCACAACCCCAACGGTCAAAACAACTCCCTGTGAGCAAGCACTTGGCGACAGTGGGAAGGAAAAACTCCCTTTTAACAGGAAGAAACCTCCAGCAGAACCAGGCTCAGGGAGGGGCAGTCTTCTGCTGGGACTGGTTGGGGCTGAGGGGAGAGAATCAGGGAAAAGACATGCTGTGGAGGGGAGCAGAGATCGATCACTAATGATTAAATGCAGAGTGGTGCATACAGAGCAAAACGAGAAAGAAACACTCAGTGCCTCATGGGAACCCCCCAGCAGTCTAAGTCTATAGCAGCATAACTAAGGGATGGTTCAGGGTCACCTGATCCAGCCCTAACTATAAGCTTTAGCAAAAAGGAAAGTTTTAAGCCTAATCTTAAAAGTAGAGAGGGTGTCTGTCTCCTTGATCTGAATTGGGAGCTGGTTCTACTACATTCTACTCTTAAAAACCCTAGGAACTACAAGTAAGCCTGCAGTCTGAGAGCGAAGCGCTCTATTGGGGTGATATGGTACTAAGAGGTCCCTAAGATAAGATGGGACCTGATTATTCTAAACCTTATAAGTAAGAAGAAGAATTTTGAATTCTATTCTAGAATTAACAGGAAGCCAATGAAGAGAGGCCAATATGGGTGAAATATGCTCTCTCCTTCTTGTCCCTGTCAGTACTCTAGCTGCAGCATTTTGAATTAACTGAAGGCTTTTCAGGGAACTTTTAGGACAACCTGATAATAATGAATTACAATAGTCCAGCCTAGAGGAAATAAATGCATGAATTAGTTTTTCAGCATCACTCTGAGACAAGACCTTTCTAATTTTAGCGATATTGCGCAAATGTAAAAAAGCAGTCCTACATATTTGCTTAATATGCGCATTGAAGGACATATCCTGATCAAAAATGACTCCAAGATTTCTCACAGTATTACTAGAGGTCAGGGTAAGTATGAAGTAATATAGTAGCATAATGAAGTGTATATGAAGTAGTTTCATGTTTGGCATTTTGAGTGCTAAATCATTAATTCCTGACATTCAAAGTAATGCTGGCAACTCCAATGACAGAATGAAAATCGGAGCATTCCTGAAAATTCTTTCACACAGAAGTCAACTGCAAGTCTAGCAAAAATAGTACAGACAGCATCTGCCCTGTGATATTGTGTGCAGTGGTGTGTGCTTAAAATATAGGTGGGTGAAAGGTTCATGCTTTTAGTATAGATTTACTTGCAGTGATAAGATGTGACAAATGACACACCCCAACCCATTGTAGGTAGGCAGATGGTAGTATCATATACAGGGGTATAATTTGGGGAGGTTTAAAGGTACCTAAATTGGATACAGCCCAACTGTTGTACAGCTGCTGGACTGGCCTGTTTCCAATACAGAATGTGTGGAGAATTTTGAAGTGAAAAATGCAGCGAGGATGACACCCCCCCCCCCCCCCCCCCCCCACCTTAAGATGTGTTTGCAAGAAGAATGAGACAAAATAACACCTGAAACACTTCACTCAGTGTGCTCAATGCCTGAATGTCTTAAGCATTTTGAGAAAGAATGGCATCATTACAAAGTGGTAAATGCTGTAGCATCCCAACTTTTTTTTAATGTTTCCGTCCTAAAATGCAGGTGTTTACGTACATTAGGGTGGTCCCAAAAAACAAACTTCAACTTTATCAAGGTTCTTCATTTATTTGGTTCCTTTAGGGGTAAAAATAAATGGGGTGAAATTTCATGAGATTTAAAAAGTATTAACCGATGCTGCCCGGCTCCTGTTTTTTGTGACGTGCCTGTGACATTTTGAGTTATGGATTGGATACATAGTTCATTAGTGGCAGATTCTGTTACATCTGCATCAGGTCGCATTTTTGAGGCACTCAACGTCAACATGGACTTCCTCATCAAGGACCCCTCAGAGTGGGATGATGACCCGTCATTCCAGTCGTCACAGCAGGTCCTGGATAACGTTGCTGCTGTCAGTGATTTTGCTGAGTGAGGAGTTGCACTTATCAAGATTACAATCAGATCCTAATGAAGGATGAACAGCAGCACCAAAACCTGCTGCAAGTTGTTGAGTGGCATCGACGTCAGGTCCCGGAGGCGAAGAAAATCAAAACCAAACGCCACTCCCCATGACTGTTTTCACCAAGTAGGTGGACAGTGACATGTACAACCCCTGGCAAAAATTATGGAATCTTCGGCCTTGGAGGATGTTCAGTCAGTTGTTTAATTTTGTAGAAAAAAAGCAGATCACATGACACAAAACTAAAGTCATTTCAAATGGCAACTTTCTGGCTTTAAGAAACACTATAAGAAATCAGGAAAAAAAATTGTGGCAGTCAGTAACGGTTACTTTTTAGACCAAGCAGAGGGAAAAATATGGAATCACTCAATTCTGAGGAAAAAATTATGGAATCATGAAAAACAAAAGAACACTCCAACACATCACTAGTATTTTGTTGCACCACCTCTGGCTTTTATAACAGCTTGCAGTCTCTGAGGCATGGACTTAATGAGTGACAAACAGTACTCTTCATCAATCTGGCTCCAGCTTTTTCTGATTGCTGTTGCCAGATCAGCTTTGCAAGTTGGAGCCTTGTGATGGACCATTTTCTTCAACTTCCACCAAAGATTTTCAATTGGATTAAGATCCGGACTATTTGCAGGCCATGCCATTGACCCTATGTGTCTTTTTGCAAGGAATGTTTTCACAGTTTTTGCTCTATGGCAAGATGCATTATCATCTTGAAAAATGATTTTGTCATCCCCAAACATCCTTTCAATTGATGGGATAAGAAAAGTGTCCAAAATATCAACATAAACTTGTGCATTTATTGATGATGTAATGACAGCCATCTCCCTAGTGCCTTTACCTGACATGCAGCCCCATATCATCAATGACTGTGGAAATTTACATGTTCTCTTCAGGCAGTCATCTTTATAAATCTCATTGGAACGACACCAAACAAAAGTTCCAGCATCATCACCTTGACCAATGCAGATTCGAGATTCATCACTGAATATGACTTTCATCCAGTCATCCACAGTCCACGATTGCTTTTCCTTAGCCCATTGTAACCTTGTTTTTTTTCTGTTTAGGTGTTAATGATGGCTTTCGTTTAGCTTTTCTGTATGTAAATCCCATTTCCTTTAGGCGGTTTCTTACAGTTCGGTCACAGACGTTGACTCCAGTTTCCTCCCATTCCTTCCTCATTTGTTTTGTTGTGCATTTTTGATTTTTGAGACATATATTGCTTTAAGTTTTCTGTCTTGACGCTTTGATGTCTTCCTTGGTCTACCAGTATGTTTGCCTTTAACAACCTTCCCATGTTGTTTGTATCTGGTCCATAGTTTAGACACAGCTGACTGTGAACAACCAACATCTTTTGCAACATTGCGTGATGATTTACCCTCTTTTAAGAGTTTGATAATCCTCTCCTTTGTTTCAATTGACATCTCTCGTGTTGGAGCCATGATTCATGTCAGTCCACTTGGTGCAACAGCTCTCCAAGGTGTGATCACTCCTTTTTAGATGTAGACTAACGAGCAGATCTGATTTGATGCAGGTGTTAGTTTTGGGGATGAAAATTTACAGGGTGATACCATTATTTTTTCCTCAGAATTGAGTGAGTCCATATTTTTTTTTTCCCCTCTGCTTGGTCTAAAAAAGTAACCGTTACTGACTGCCACAATTTTTTTTCCTGATTTCTTATAGTGTTTCTTAAAGCCAGAAAGTTGCCATTTGAAATGACTTTAGTTTTGTGTCATGTCTGTGATCTGCTTTTTTTCTACAAAATTAAACAACTGAATTTACATCCTCTGAGGCCGGTGATTGCATACTTATTGCCAGGGGTTGTAATACTTTATCTCACATGTATCGTGAGTTAAAGGAAAATGATTGTTTCAATTTGTATTTCATTTGTGAACAGGTACATTACTACCATATTACTGGTTTGTGCTAATATATTGCAGTTTCAACCCCAGCTGTGTCAGTGGTTAGAATAGTCCTATCAAAATAAATGTTGCACAAAACATTTTCTCATCAAGATGAACAGTTTTGTCAGGAAGCACCTTAAGAAAGTCAGATTTCTATTTTTGGTATACTGTGGAGGACCACCCTAACATACATGAACTGTTGATGACACAAAACATGAAATAACTTGGGTTCATATTGTCTACACTCAAATGGCAGTTTAAGGATTCCTGCATTTGTGCTTTTATTGTCCCAACTTCTTTTTTTAATTTGGGTTACTGATGCATTATGGAATTCATGACTTTAAAGTGGCAGCTGGTGAAGGTAGAGCTTATCTCTCTCTGTATATATATATATGCAGTCTATATACTTTTCCTCCTTTGCCTTCTCATATTGTCACTGAAAAATTGGTCCTTTGTTTAAACTACGCATTTAAGTAGTTTCTCTCTTCAGGCCCAATCCAGAGCTGTGCCTCTCTTCTGATGGCAATTCAGATAGTGATGACATCATCTCAGCTTCACAGGCTGCATCCCGCCTCCAGGATCGCCTCCAACTAGTGCGGTCTTTCATCATCTCGGACCCGGGACTGTACAGCCGGATCCTCCAATATCAGCCACTTGTCCTGTCACAACTCCAGGAACAGCTCAAGGCGGCTGGAATCCATCTCGGTGCTGCCAAGTTAGTAGATTACCTGGACTCCCAGTGCATCACTTTCACCACTGCCAAGCCAAGCCACGCTGTACCAAGCCGTAGGCGTGGCAACAGGACAGGCAAGCGAGCAAAGGTAGTAACCAAGAAAAGAGGTGCCACAGCAACCTCAGTTGCCCAAAAGGTTTAGGTTGGGTTTGTTTAGCCCTGAACATTTATCTGAAACTACATTTTCAAACAAGAAGGCTGAAAGCTAAAAGCTATGATAAATTGTCAATTTTTTAAAGATCGTCACTGCTCTGTTGCGCCTCTGTTGCACATAAAAATAAGACTTAACACATTCTTCATGTTTTAGCCACATTTTTTCTTTTTCTTTTACCAGGGGATACATTTACCCCTCAAGTTTCATTACTGCTTTAAATATTGCAAATCATTAGAAATCATACCACTGTAGGGAAAAAAAGTCACACAAGATCAGAGACATTTTGCATTATAACCACACCCTGTGCAGAACTTCAATCTTTGGAAACAATGTAAATATTACGTCTGAGATGTATGTGTATGTATCCCACTTGTTTAAATCAATGGATGCACTGGAGTAGCTCTGAAATGATGCCACAAGTAACAAAAGTGAAAAATCTATTTTATAAATTCTAGGAAATTATTCAGTCACACAAGCATCTCTTGAAAAAACATTTTACTGGTTTTGCACTTAATGTGCAAAAGATCAGCTAAGAAACACAGCTGAGCACACTGGAAAAAAGACAGATTCAATCTCACAACTTCAATCCCACAAATCACTCAAGTAGAAAGACAGACTTCATAACTGCACATCAGGTTGTGCTGTTCTTACAGCTGCAGCAGTTTTGTGCACACATGATGTCAGATCAAACTACACATGATGACCCTTCAAGCCGCAGTTCCTGAAGACGGACGTGGGTCCACCTTCATGATTCTTCCCCTAACAGGGCATCATCTGCTCTCATGTTTGAGCTCAAAGCCTCACCAAGTCAAGACAGGCTATTAATGTTGGCAAGGAAGCGCTGAGCCCACCACTCCTCCAGGTCTATCGGCACAAAGTCTGCACAAAATCAGTCGGACAAGGAATGAAAACCTAATTCATGTTCTCTGCTCTATTGACAATTTTATATATTTATAGAAATTATGGATTTAGTTAATCTGTGTTTATTACATGTTTAGTCATGGACCAAATTGTTAAACAATTGTTAGGTTTTTGTTTTACACAATCATGTAAAAAAAAAAAAAAAAACCAGTAGCCTTAGAATATTCTTGACACCATTATTTCAACTTGTTACACTCAAACTTTTTCTTAAATATTACAACCAAACATGAGTGAACCTGGAACCCCGATTTGTCATTTGGTTTATACGGAGCTGCCTCCCATCAAGAAGCCAAGAGTTAAAGATTAAAGCAAAGTGACACAACAGTTGGCCTCTGCATTACAGATAAAGCTCAGCAAAACAGACATTTCCCATAGCCAGCGCAAGACTCCATTCAGCTTTCATGTGGTAATAATTAGAGATGAGGGGGGTGAAAAAAGTTACCAGTTCAACGTTCAGTAGGTTACAAGTAGATGCCATAAAGTTGTGTATTGTGATGGTTTTAACTTGAGTGGATTTACAGTGTCCTGTTATTTGGAGAATTTCAGATAAACAGAAGGAACACTGATACAACCCCAATTCCAATGAAGTTGGGATGTTGTGTAAAATGTAAAAAAACAATACAATGATTTGCAAATCCGCTTCAACCTATATTCAAATGAATACACCACAAAGGCAAGATATTTAATGTTCAAACTGATAAACTTTGTTGTTTTTGTGCAAATATTTGCTCATTTTGAAATGGATGCCTGCAACACATTTCAAAAAAGTTGGGACAGGGCAACAAAAGAATGGGAAAATTGATGAATGCTCAAAGAACACCTAACTGGAAACAGGTGAGTGTCATGATTGGGTATAAAAGGAGCATCCCCCAATGGATCAGCCGTTCACAAGCAAAGATGGGGTGAGGATCACCACTTTGTGTACAACTGCGTGAAAAAATAGTCCAACAGTTTAAGAACAATGTTTCTCAACGTTCAATTGCAAGGAATTTAGGGATTCCAGCATCTACAGTCCATAATATAATCAGAAGATTCAGAGAATCTGGAGAACTTTCTACACATAAGCAGCAAGGCCGAAAACCAACATTGAATGCCCGTGACCTTCGATCGCTCAGGTGGCACTGCATTAAAAACCAACATCATTGTCTTTGATCTTACCGCGTGGGCTCAGGAACACTTCAGAAAACCATTGTCAGTTAACACAGTTCGTCGCTACATCTACAAGTGCAAGTTAAAACTACCATGCAAAGCGAAAGCCATACATCAACAATATAAAAAACACCACTGCCTTCTCTGGGCCCAAGCTCATTTGAAATGGACAGACACAAAGTGGAAAAGTGTGCTGTGGTCTGATGAGTCCACATTTCAAATTGTTTTTGGAAATCATGGACGTCGTGTCCTCCGGACAAAAGACGAAAAAGACCATCTAGACTGTTACCAACGCAAAGTTCAAAAGCCAGCATCTGTGATGGTATGGGGGTGTGTTAGTGCCCACGGCATGGGCAACTTACACATCTGTGATGGCCCCATCAATGCTGAAATGTACATCCAGGTTTTGGAGCAACACATGCTGCCATCCAAGCAACGTCTTTTTCAGGGACATCCCTGCTTATTTCAGCAAGACAATGACAAGCTACATTTTGCACGTGTTACAACAGCGTGGCTTTGTAGTAAAAGAGTGTGGGTACTAGACTGGCCTGCCTGCAGTCCAGACCTGTCACCCATTGAAAACGTGTGGCACATAATGAAGCGCAAAATACAACAATGGAGACCCCGGACTGTTGAACAACTGAAGTCGTACATCAAGGAAGAATGGGAAAGAATTCCACCTACAAAGCTTCAACAATTAGTGTCCTCAGTTCCCAAATGCTTATTGAGTGTTGTTAGAAGGAAAGGTTATGTAACACAGTGGTAAACATACCACTGTCCCAGCTTTTTTGAAACGTGTTGCAGGCATCCATTTCAAAATGATCAAATATTTTCAGAAAAACAATAAAGTTTATTAGTTTGAACATTAAATATCTTGTCTTTGTGGTGTATTCAATTGAATATAGGTTGAACAGGATTTGCAAATCATTGTATTCTGTTTTTCTTTACATTTTACACAACGTCCCAACTTCACTGGAATTGGGGTTGTACAAACTGATGGGATGATGTACAAACAAACATGGCTGAATGACAGGAAATTCCACAATAATCAAAATAGTTTGTGTGCAACAGCTAGCTGAAGGACAAAGAAAGAGACAATATACATACTCTTCATGATAGCACTGGAATTCTTTTCAGTATACTGAATGGGCCCCTGACATTCAGCTGACTCCCCGCTGCCCCGAAGCTGCTGCTCCACCTCCTGCCACGCTGCACACAAAAAAAACACTGTCAACATGACTGAAAATGCATACAAAGATTAAAGGTAAAAACTTGCAAGATCCAAAAACCAAATAAAAAGTTCTCCATTTCAGTTGTGTTCAAAATAAAAGTGTGTTTAAAAAAGCGAGTACAGCTCAAAATCCTTATAGCATTTATTTCCACACACACACAAATGAACTGGGAACACTGCACATTCCATTAAAATCAAAACGAAGAAAAATTAATCATTTATTACTTTATATAAAGTGAAGAAAAAGGAATATTAGGTTGTTCACAAACATTTACTGTATAAACTGAAAAATGCTTGAAGATGTATTTTCCTGTGAATCACTGAACTGATATTTAGTTGTATAACCACTGTTTCTGAGAACTACTTCACATCTGTGTTGTGTGGAATCTACCAACGTCTGGCACCTGTTCACAGATATTCCAGCCCAGGACCATTGGACTACATTCCACAGTTTCTCTGCATTTCTTAGTTTTGCCTCAGAAGCAGCATTCTGATGATGTCACCCTACAAGTTTTCTATTGGATTAAGATCCCGGGATTGGGCTCGTTAATCTTGTTGGTCTGGAACTGAGATGCTGCTATTGGGGTTATTGTCTTGTACAAACTCCCATTTCAAGGGTATTTCGCCTTCAGCATAAGGGAACTTGACCTTTTCAAGTATTTTGAAATCAGGGAAGTGGATAAAAACGCACGCCTGTGTCCGTTCTTTCCTGTGAATGAAACAGAAGCAGCATGGGATTTTTTTTTTTTTTTTTTATCTGGATTCGATCTGTGATTTGGGGTAAACACGTTTTCCAGTGCGCCTGTTTAACTTTTATTCTTCACAAAGTTGTGATCTCTCTCTTCTACCTCGGACTTATTTCCCTCTCCTTATTTTATTTATTTATTTATTTTTTGCACAAACCAGAGACTTCTGTGTTTTTCCCCACATTAAGGGAAACTGCTTAAACTTTAGATGTGTAAAAAAAAAAAAAAAAAGATCTGATTGCATTTTTCCCCCTTTCAAACATTTTGGAGGTGATGTCATTGCGCTGTTTTGACTGGTATTATGTTGGGACTCGGGAGGGCACACTGAGAACTGCAGTAGCCAGGCGATAACCAGTGGCTGAGGACTGCGGGAAGTCTGGAAAATCAGGTGCAAAGTGCGGCTGTCATTTCCTCGCAGGGATGCTGAGTTCGCCAGCCAGTCACAGCTGTTCCCATCATCATCCCCCCCTTCCCTCCCTTCCATCCTCGCCTTTCTTACCACACGCTGTGTGCTTGTGTTGCGCTGGTGCTTCATCCTCTCAGACAGTACAGCCGGGTCCGAGAGCAAAGGTAACTTCCACACCCGTCTCCAGCTCCCAGTTTCTTCCATCAGCCAGTGCAGCAAGCTCACCTCCAAAAGCACCTGATCCTGCCCCGCGGGGACTAAATCTTACTACTGCTCCTGTCTGCACAAGGACAGACCCGCAACCCTGATCTTTTCCTCATATTAGTGATTGATCTCTGCTCCCCTCCACAGCATGTCTTTTTCCTGGTTCTCTCCCTCAGCCCCAACCAGTCCCAGCAGAAGACTGCCCCTCCCTGAGCCTGGTTCTGCTGGAGGTTTCTTCCTGTTAAAAGGGAGTTTTTCCTTCCCACTGTCGCCAAGTGCTTGCTCACAGGGGGTCGTTTTGACCGTTGGGGTTTTTCCATAATTATTGTATGGCCTTGCCTTACAATATAAAGCGCCTTGGGGCAACTGTTTGTTGTGATTTGGCGTTATATAAATAAAATTGATTTGATTTGATAAGAATTCATCTTGGAGACTTTACGCACTGGATTACGCATCTGTCCACACAGCCAGGTATCCCGCTGCAGGTCAACAAGGTACCCTGGAGTTGCTCGTCTCTTAAGCATGGGTGTGCTTTCACCTGTTCCTCTTTCTGTATTGGACGCGCAGCACTTAAAAGTACCGACTTCTCCCCTTTGCCCCCTCCGCCGCCAACACTGCACCTGTTGGACTCCCCACCACAGTCTGGACAGATGTGCAAGGTTGAGATTAATAATTGCAAATTTCTTCAGTAAGTAATATACATAATGTATATTACTTACTGAAGAAATTTGCACATTATCACTTACATGTATGTTTCCAAGGCTAAATGCTTGAGCACTTTGTTGTGTTTACAAAGTTCGGTGCAATGTTCAGTCTACTGTGGTTGCACAAATCAGTTTTTTAAATAATGGTGGTGGTATTTATTTATTTTAAATTTATATTTATTTCTTGTCATGTTTGGTGCAATTAATGCAAAATTATTTCTTTGTAGCTGTTTTCAAAAGATTAAGAAATTATTAAAATAACAATAGTAATTTAATATTGAGTATTGAGAAGTTATTTTGGAAATACGAGGTCTGTGAGAAAAGTATTTGACCTTTTTATTTTTTTCAAAAACCATATGGATTTGAATCACGTGTGATTGCATCAGCCAAGCTTGAACCTTCGTGCGCATGCTTGAGTTTTTTCACGCCTGTCGGTTGCGTCATTTGCCTGTGAGATGGCTTTGTGCGAGCAGTGGTCCACCCCTCTCGTCGGATTTTTATTGCGAATGTCTGAATGATTTGGAGCTTTGCTGCATCAATTTTTTCCACAAACTGTGAGAGACCTCCAGGTGGACACCGTTCGGAAAATTCAAATGGCTTTGAGGAACGATTTTATGGTGGTTACACAGATTAAGGAGTGCTCCAGCCGGTTTAAAGACCGCCCACAGCTGCTGAGAGCGCGCCGCGCTCCGAGCGCCGATCGACAGGCTCAAACCCCGCTGAAACAACCAGATCATTTCCAACGTGAAGGCTTTGTTGACCCGGGGCATCATCTGACTTAGACAAAAATGGCAGGAGACGTGGACATCAGTACTTTTTCGGCACATTCCACTGTTACAGGAGTTTTTTTCATGGAAAGAAAAGTGGACGGATGCGCCACCGTGCCACTTATGGCACTGCACAAAACCACCTCCGTGTTGGTCTCACAGGACGGCTTTGAGATGGCTTTCAGACGGCTGTCGGTGGGTTTTCAGTCGTGTGACTAACCGAGAAATTGTGGATGAGCCTGGACATGCCAGAACATGTCCTGTTAGGCTTCATCAAGGCGTTGCTTTGTGCCATGCGGCGCCACCGCAACGCATGGAATTCCTCCGCACGTCTGTCTCAATGTGCTGAAAAAGTGCTAATGTCCACGTCTTCCGCAGTTCCTGTGCTAGTCAGAGGATGTCCCGGATAAAACACAGCGTCCAGTTTGGAAATGAACAGCACATTCCACTGTTACAGCAGTTTCTGTCATGGAAAGAGCAGCGGAGGAATTTCGAATGGTTACCACCTGGAGGTTTCTCACAGTTTCTGGAAAAAATTGATGCAGCAAAGCTCCAAATCGTTCAGACATTTATTTGCAATAAAAATCCGACGAGAGGGGTGGACCACTGCTCACACAAAGCCTGCTCACAGGCGAATGATGCAACCGACAGGCGTGAAAAAAACTCACACATGCGCACGAAGGTTCAAGCTTGTCTGACGCAATCACACGTGATTCAAATCCATATGGTTTTTGAAAAAAATAAAAAGGTCGGATACTTTTCTAACAGACCTCGTAAAGCGAACCGCACTGACAAATTCTGAATTACTGTTCATTTCGGGGGGGCATCACCACCACCACCACAAAGCATTTGTGCTTCAGGCACCCAAATGGCTAGCACCGGCCCTGCCCAAAAAGAACAATTTGCTTTCATCACTCCACAAAATGTTGCTCCATTTCTCTTTAGTCCAGTCAATGTGTTCTTTGGCAAATTGTAACTTCTTCAACAAGTCATTTCTTCAACAATGAGACACTGCAGGAGTTTCTTGTCCATAGCTTGGCTTCACATAGGTATCTTCTAATTGTTACAGTACTCACAGGTAACTTTAGACATTCTTTGATCCCCCTGGAACTGATCATTGTCTGAGTCTTTGCCATTCTGGCTATTCTTTGATCCATTCGAATGGTGGTTTCCGTTTTCTTCCACATCTTTCTGGTTTTGGTTTGCCATTTTAAAGCTTTTGAGATGATTTTAGCTGAGTAGACTGCCATTTTCTGCACTTCTGTGTTTTTCCCGCTCTGATACAGCAGCGGTGTTTTGCTGTATCTGTTAGCTGTTTAATCTGCGCAGTTAGATTGATCTAGTTATCTAGATTACGATTTGTTTCCCAGTGTAATCTTCACGTGCCTTAACTAAAGCACTCCTTCTGCTGAATCACCTCTAAATTATTTACACATTATTCACTTTGCGTGTTTTTAGGAATCCGCTAGCTTAGCGCAGCTACTAGCTCTTAGCCGGTTTAGCATGGCGGCTTCTCCTGTCTCTCCTGCACTTTTCTGCTCTGGGTGTGAAATGTTTAGTTATTCCTCGGCCTCCTTTAGCAGTAACGGTACTTGTAATAAGTGTAGCTTATTCGTAGCTTTGGAGGCCAGGCCTGGCGAATTGGAGACTCAGCTCCGCACCGTGGAAAATCCTACAGCTAGCCAGGCCCCTGTAGTCGGTGCGGACCAAGGTAGCTTAGCCGCTGTTAGTTACCCCCTGGCAGATCCCGAGCAGCCGGGAAAGCAGGCCGACTGGGTGACTGTGAGGAGGAAGCGTAGTCCTAAACAGAAGCCCCGTGTACACCGCCAACCCGTTCACATTTCTAACCGTTTTTCCCCACTCGACGACACACCCGCCGAGGATCAAACTCTGGTTATTGGCAACTCTGTTTTGAGAAATGTGAAGTTAGCGACACCAGCAACCATAGTCAATTGTCTTCTGGGGGCCAGAGCAGGCGACATTGAAGGAAATTTGAAACTGCTGGCTAAGGCTAAGCGTAAATTTGGTAAGATTGTAATTCACGTCGGCAGTAATGACACCCGGTTACGCCAATCGGAGGTCACTAAAATTAACATTGAATCGGTGTGTAACTTTGCAAAAACAATGTCGGACTCTGTAGTTTTCTCTGGGCCCCTCCCCAATCGGACCGGGAGTGACATGTTTAGCCGCATGTTCTCCTTGAATTGCTGGCTGTCTGAGTGGTGTCCAAAAAATGAGGTGGGCTTCATAGATAATTGGCAAAGCTTCTGGGGAAAACCTGGTCTTGTTAGGAGAGACGGCATCCATCCCACTTTGGATGGAGCAGCTCTCATTTCTAGAAATCTGGCCAATTTTCTTAAATCCTCCAAACCGTGACTATCCAGGGTTGGGACCAGGAAGCAGAGTTGTAGTCTTACACACCTCTCTGCAGCTTCTCTCCCCCTGCCATCCCCTCATTACCCCATCCCCGTAGAGACGGTGCCTGCTCCCAGACCACCAATAACCAGCAAAAATCTATTTAAGCATAAAAATTCAAAAAGAAAAAATAATATAGCACCTTCAACTGCACCACAGACTAAAACAGTTAAATGTGGTCTCTTCTAAGTCCCTGTTGGTAAATGATATAATAATTGATCAACATATTGATTTATTCTGCCTTACAGAAACCTGGTTACAGCAGGATGAATATGTTAGTTTAAATGAGTCAACACCCCCGAGTCACACTAACTGTCAGAATGCTCGTAGCACGGGCCGGGGCGGAGGATTAGCAGCAATCTTCCATTCCAGCTTATTAATTAATCAAAAACCCAGACAGAGCTTTAATTCATTTGAAAGCTTGACTCTTAGTCTTGTCCATCCAAATTGGAAGTCCCAAAAACCAGTTTTATTTGTTATTATCTATCGTCCACCTGGTCGTTACTGTGATTTTCTCTGTGAATTTTCAGACCTTTTGTCTGACTTAGTGCTTAGCTCAGATAATTATAGTGGGCGATTTTAACATCCACACAGATGCTGAGAATGACAGCCTCAACACTGCATTTAATCTATTATTAGACTCTATTGGCTTTGCTCAAAATGTAAATGAGTCCACCCACCACTTTATTCATATCTTAGATCTTGTTCTGACTTACGGTATGGAAATAGAAGACTTAACAGTATTCCCTGAAAACTCCCTTCTGTCTGATCATTTCTTAATAACATTTACATTTACTCTGATGGACTACCCAGCAGTGGGGAATAAGTTTCATTACACTAGACGTCTATCAGAAAGCGCTGTAACTAGGTTTAAGGATATGATTCCTTCTTTATGTTCTCTAATGCCATATAACAACACAGTGCAGAGTAGCTACCTAAACTCTGTAAGTGAGATAGAGTATCTATCTCGTTAATAGTTTTACATCCTCATTGAAGACAACCTTGGATGCTGTAGCTCCTCTGAAAAAGAGAGCTTTAAATCAGAAGTGCCTGACTCCGTGGTATAACTCACAAACTCGTAGCTTAAAGCAGATAACCCGTAAGTTGGAGAGGAAATGGCGTCTCACTAATTTAGAAGATCTTCACTTAGCCTGGAAAAAGAGTCTGTTGCTCTATAAAAAGCCCTCCGTAAAGCTAGGACATCTTTCTACTCATCACTAATTGAAGAAAATAAGAACAACCCCAGGTTTCTTTTCAGCACTGTAGCCAGGCTGACAAAGAGTCAGAGCTCTATTGAGCTGAGTATTCCATTAACTTTAACTAGTAATGACTTCATGACTTTCTTTGCTAACAAAATTTTAACTATTAGAGAAAAAATTACTCATAACCATCCCAAAGACGTATCGTTATCTTTGGCTGCTTTCAGTGATGCCGGTATTTGGTTAGACTCTTTCTCTCCAATTGTTCTGTCTGAGTTATTTTCATTAGTTACTTCATCCAAACCATCAACATGTTTATTAGACCCCATTCCTACCAGGCTGCTCAAGGAAGCCCTACCATTAATTAATGCTTCGATCTTAAATATGATCAATCTATCTTTATTAGTTGGCTATGTACCACAGGCTTTTAAGGTGGCAGTAATTAAACCATTACTTAAAAAGCCATCACTTGACCCAGCTATCTTAGCTAATTATAGGCCAATCTCCAACCTTCCTTTTCTCTCAAAAATTCTTGAAAGGGTAGTTGTAAAACAGCTAACTGATCATCTGCAGAGGAATGGTCTATTTGAAGAGTTTCAGTCAGGTTTTAGAATTCATCATAGTACAGAAACAGCATTAGTGAAGGTTACAAATGATCTTCTCATGGCCTCGGACAGTGGACTCATCTCTGTGCTTGTTCTGTTAGACCTCAGTGCTGCTTTTGATACTGTTGATCATAAAATTTTATTACAGAGATTAGAGCATGCCATAGGTATTAAAGGCACTGCGCTGCGGTGATTTGAATCATATTTGTCTAATAGATTACAATTTGTTCATGTAAATGGGGAATCTTCTTCACAGACTAAAGCTAATTATGGAGTTCCACAAGGTTCTGTGCTAGGACCAATTTTATTCACTTTATACATGCTTCCCTTAGGCAGTATTATTAGACGGTATTGCTTAAATTTTCATTGTTACGCAGATGATACCCAGCTTTATCTATCCATGAAGCCAGAGGAGACACACCAATTAGCTAAACTGCAGGATTGTCTTACAGACATAAAGACATGGATGACCTCTAATTTCCTGCTTTTAAACTCAGATAAAACTGAAGTTATTGTACTTGGCCCCACAAATCTTAGAAACATGGTGTCTAATCAGATCCTTACTCTGGATGGCATTACCCTGACCTCTAGTAATACTGTAAGAAATCTTGGAGTCATTTTTGATCAGGATATGTCATTCAAAGCGCATATTAAACAAATATGTAGGACTGCTTTTTTGCATTTACGCAATATCTTTAAAATTAGAAAGGTCTTGTCTCAGAGTGATGCTGAAAAACTAATTCATGCATTTATTTCCTCTAGGCTGGACTATTGTAATTCATTATTATCAGGTTGTCCTAAAAGTTCCCTAAAAAGCCTTCAGTTAATTCAAAATGCTGCAGCTAGAGTACTAACGGGGACTAGAAGGAGAGAGCATATCTCACCCATATTGGCCTCTCTTCATTGGCTTCCTGTTAATTCTAGAATAGAATTTAAAATTCTTCTTCTTACTTATAAGGTTTTGAATAATCAGGTCCCATCTTATCTTAGGGACCTCGTAGTACCATATCACCCCAATAGAGCGCTTCGCTCTCAGACTGCAGGCTTACTTGTAGTTCCTAGGGTTTGTAAGAGTAGAATGGGAGGCAGAGCCTTCAGCTTTCAGGCTCCTCTCCTGTGGAACCAGCTCCCAATTCAGATCAGGGAGACAGACACCCTCTCTACTTTTAACCTTAGGCTTAAAACTTTCCTTTTTGCTAAAGCTTATAGTTAGGGTTGGATCAGGTGACCCTGAACCATCCCTTAGTTATGCTGCTATAGACTTAGACTGCTGGGGGGGTTCCCATGATGCACTGTTTCTTTTTATTCACCTCTTTTTGCTCTGTATGCACCACTCTGCATTTAATCATTAGTTATTGATCTCTGCTCCCCTCCACAGCATGTCTTTTTCCTGGTTCTCTCCCTCAGCCCCAACCAGTCCCAGCAGAAGACTGCCCCTCCCTGAGCCTGGTTCTGCTGGAGGTTTCTTCCTGTTAAAAGGGGGTTTTTCCTTCCCACTGTTGCCAAGTGCTTGCTCATAGGGGGTCGTTTTGACCGTTGGGGTTTTTCTGTGATTATTGTATGGCTTTTGCCTTGCAATACGAAGCGCCTTGGGGCAACTGTTTGTTGTGATTTGGCGCTATATAAATTAAATTGATTTGATTTGATCAACTTTTTATTCAAAGTACGGTGTTCTTCTGAACAATGTCTGGAATGACCCATTTTACTCAAATTTCAGAGAGAGACGCACTGCAACCAGCATCTACATGTGCTGCCTTCATTGTTATGTGTCGGACGCAGCTCGGAGAACCGACCAGCGTTTGAAGGACCCAGTATGAAATAAGCAGAGCACGGTACAAAGGCTAACTGAATTTAATACATAACAGTGACCATAATAATAATAAAAAGTGCGGTCTGGCGTGGTGCGCTCCCAGCAGCGCTAATGGTCCGGAGCCAGAAGCTGTTTCGGACCCAAGGACCCCGCCGACACCCCCCAGGTGGCCGCAACAACCGAGTCTGTGAAAGAAGGAACCATTATGTGAGTCCACACTCTACACACAGAACACTTAAAGGTGTACAAACAGCAAACACTTCCTGGCTTGATTACTGATCAGCTTCCAACCTGCAGGCATGGAACATCTCGTTCACAAATCACCACTGCAGTGGAAGCTGATACATGACTAACATACAGCTCAATACAATAAGGTGTGAGGGACACCACATTTACTGACTGTATAACTGTTAGTCACAAAATCCAACGTACCTCAGGAAGTGTGCTGACGAGCGTGAGACCTCACCCCCTCCTCTTTCACAGACCGTGCATCAAACCTGGACATTCTCAGCGTCCGCTGCTGATGAGATGGCTCCCGAGACGACGATCTCACCTGTCTGGTCACAAGGTCGAGTCTCTGGCAAATGCACACTGTGCACTTCAGTCTTAAATGCCAACATACTCCAATCCCTCCAGATGCACCTCAGCTGTGAGTCCTGACGAGTCGCAGGTGATCAGGGTGAAGTCCTAACAGCCTCAGCAACACAGCCACTCAGTCCCAAATGCACGCCACCTGGGAGGAAACCAAATGACAAACAAACCGGCAGCCAGGCCCCCCCAGCCATACAACAGTACCCCACCCTCACGGGAAGCCTCCCGGCGACCACACACACCTGGCCCAGGAGAAACACCCCCCTCCAGGGACCATGGCTGGAAACCACGTCCGCGCTCGTCCTCCAACAGACTGCCCGAACTGGCTGCATATTTGCCCTTGGTTCTAACAGTCTTAGCACAGGTGTGGCCAGGAGTTCCTACACCTGTGCGGTCAGCCTTTAACCAAACGTGTGATTAGTCAAAAACAAGACAACCAAAACATCCCCCCCCCCCTCCCCAGGGGACCGTCCCATCAAACCCCAGGGAAGGGGAGAAAAGAAAAACAACCCACATGTAAACACACAAACAAAAATGCCAAAAGACCCCCCCCCTCCTCCCCCCCAAACGACACGCAGGGACCAACACCCCCCAGAGGGCCACCCGCCAGCTCCAGGAGTAATAACCACGGCCGAGGTCCCTCTGGGATCCACCGTCACCCACGGGGACTACCAGCGCCCCCCAGAGGACCACTCGTCAACCCCAGGAGACGCCTCCCCACACGACCAATGGACCCAGCCCCGGCCGCCCACGGCTAGATGGACCCAACGCCTTTTCCCCCCCAGAGGACACCACAGTCAAACCCTGAGGGTGGAAACTGGGGGAGGAAAAAAAAAAACAAAAACCCCAAACCCCCCCCCCCCTCCCCTCCCGGGTGCAGAGGCCACCTGGGAAACGCCCAGCTCAACCTAACTGCACCCCTCCAGCAATGCCGACACTACGGCACCCCCGGCTGGAGTCAGAGGAGAAGAGAGGGCATAACAAAAAACAGAGAAAGACAACCCAAATACCACCCCATCACCCCCCAGGGGACCGTTCCATCTAACCCCGGGGAGGGGGGAAACAAAAAGAAACAAAAAAAAAAAAAAACAGACCAACACACAGTTATTTGGGTCCCCGTCTTTCCTTTTCTTTTTTTGTGTAGCAAAGGCTGCAGGATCACACCCCCAGACAAACAGTGGACAACAAAAAACAAAAACCCACTCAAAAAACACCCACACAAAATGAACCAACACAAAACAAATCAGTGAGTTATACCGTCAAGCTCAACCACATGGAACACACCTGTTCCTACTCAAGAGCTTGACGGTACCGTGATTCAGGCACCACAAGGGGGAACCAGAGTGCTAAAAAAATGAAAAACCCCCTTTGGTGACAAAAAAACAAACGAGCTGCATCCTCGTGCGCAGCTGTGTGCAACAACCAAAATGTGCTCAACTAAATAACGCCGGAGCTGAAACAACAGACGCAGTAGTTACCTTTTATCCGGGGAAACGGGGCTACGACTGTAGCACAGGAAGCCCAGCGACCCGTGCTAACAGAGCTCCGCCGTGCGCGTGAACCCATTACAAACGCACTCTTGCAGCTCCCGTTTAAGCCTCTTATCCGGTCGGAGTGTGACGCGAAGCTGTCGCCAGTCACACTCCACCACGACCCACGGATAAGGCACAAACACAGGACACGGCTGCAAGAGAGCACAAATTAGTATCTAGTAATGGGTTCTCAAACACGCACCTTCCGGGCGGAGAGCCCCGCAACTGATCCGGATAACCACTGAACGTCTGCTGCCGCCTTCCCGGCGCGTTACCGTCTCTGCTACCGCTGGGTCCGTGATGTTTGGCCAGAGACTACTGTTATGTGTCGGACGCAGCTCGGAGAACCGACCAGCGTTTGAAGGACCCAGTATGAAATAAGCAGAGCACGGTACAAAGGCTAACTGAATTTAATACATAACAGTGACCATAATAATAATAAAAAGTGCGGTCTGGCGTGGTGCGCTCCCAGCAGCGCTAATGGTCCGGAGCCAGAAGCTGTTTCGGACCCAAGGACCCCGCCGACACCCCCCAGGTGGCCGCAACAACCGAGTCTGTGAAAGAAGGAACCATTATGTGAGTCCACACTCTACACACAGAACACTTAAAGGTGTACAAACAGCAAACACTTCCTGGCTTGATTACTGATCAGCTTCCAACCTGCAGGCATGGAACATCTCGTTCACAAATCACCACTGCAGTGGAAGCTGATACATGACTAACATACAGCTCAATACAATAAGGTGTGAGGGACACCACATTTACTGACTGTATAACTGTTAGTCACAAAATCCAACGTACCTCAGGAAGTGTGCTGACGAGCGTGAGACCTCACCCCCTCCTCTTTCACAGACCGTGCATCAAACCTGGACATTCTCAGCGTCCGCTGCTGATGAGATGGCTCCCGAGACGACGATCTCACCTGTCTGGTCACAAGGTCGAGTCTCTGGCAAATGCACACTGTGCACTTCAGTCTTAAATGCCAACATACTCCAATCCCTCCAGATGCACCTCAGCTGTGAGTCCTGACGAGTCGCAGGTGATCAGGGTGAAGTCCTAACAGCCTCAGCAACACAGCCACTCAGTCCCAAATGCACGCCACCTGGGAGGAAACCAAATGACAAACAAACCGGCAGCCAGGCCCCCCCAGCCATACAACATTCATCCTTAAATAAGGGCACCTGCCAAGGTGCAATAAGAGTCACAAAGAAAAATATATACACTATTTTTTAAACAGCCTAATATTCCTTTTTCTTCACATTCTGTCAAGTAATAACAAATGTGATACATTTTCCTCATCTTTTGATTTGCAATAGAATGTCCAGTGTTGGCCTTTTGAATGCTCACCATACTCATACTTTTTGGAACTGTGAAAAACTGAAGCCCTTTTGGAAATATATACATGCTGTTTTGCTTTATGTGCGTTGATATATTCCTTCTAATACTTTGGTCATATCACACTAGTAGTGCAAGTGGAAGACCGCTGCTTGGTTAAGATACTACTTACAGCTGCGAGGAAAGCCTTTACTTGAAGCTGATAAAAGCCTGAATCTCCAACTCAGAACCAGTGGTTTGACATCATAAAGGAAATGGGGACGACGGAAAGAATGATTTATGCACTGGTTTGAGAGAAGGTTAGTTTGAAAAAAAGATGTCAGAAATGGACTCTGTATCCAGAAAAACTACAAGGATGCTGATAACTTTTGTGCACTTCACTTTTTAACTTATACTATTAAGAAGCTCCCCCTCACAAGTGCTACATTTCTCTTACTTCCTTTTTTCCTTTTCTCCTTTGTTTTTCTTTTGGTTGATATTGTTCAGTAACTGCATTTATATACGTTTTCTTATTGAGGCAGACAATCCTATGCAGCTGTTAAATTGAAAATTCAGTAAGAATTAAAGTAAAAAAAAGTGTGCAATTTTTCCAATGCATTTGTATGTATGGAAATAAAATAAAAGCTATTTTCAGGATTTTGAGCTTTATTTTTTTTTTTAAAACACACTGCTTTATTTTAAACACAACTATATAACAGTCACTGTATTATATTCAAGTTTTTTGTTCTGATAATGGTAACTCCAGGCTGAGTCCAGTGCAGTATGTTTACCAGGTCTCAGTGAAGGATTCTGAGTTTTGCCCTCAGATAAGACTCAAGGCTGTGGGTCCCTCGAAAGTCACTCAGTTCTGCCACAACACAAACATTTAGAGCAGCGTACGCAACGGCTCCACAATGTAAGTCACACTGTAATTACTACCATCAATAAACTGGAGTGTGAGTTAAACAGTGAAATCAACTGACAAAATGACCCCAGGAAGCTTCATAAACGTGACAGTTCTTACACTCCAGGTGGAATGTACACCTCCCTGTAAGTTTCGCTTGCTAAGAGTTGCTGAGTTACTTTGTTGATACACTTGCACTTTTTGGTCCGGCATTCAACTCCTTGCTTTTTGCAGTCACGAAAGGAGGCCAGAGGTTGGACTTTTTTTGGTAGAGCTCCAATCACAACACAGATGCCAGTTCAAGCCGATTCAACTTCACAAGTCATTCATTTCCATGGGGACAGGATGTTTCAGCATGCACAGGAGCATGGAAATTCTTAAAGTGATCTCTGGCGGTGCATTGTCGTCATTTCCACAGTTACACCTGTAAAACTACAAATCACATGACCTTTGACAGTCTTGAAATGTTTGTAGGCATTATGGAATAAACATGGAGGAAGGTTTGTGTGTTAGTTGAGAATAACGTAGCCCAACATTGGACACAATCGATCAAATGTCAAACACACACAGAATGAACTGTTATGAATCAGTGTGAAAGAAAGCGGAGGTGTTACACAGAGCAGTTTGTAGTATTCTGTATTTTGTGATGTGTTGTGTTTTTGGTTTAACGAGCTCCCCCCCACACACACAAACATTCTGATGAGAAACCATGGCTGAAAAGGAGAACATGTTTCTATAGTTTAGATTTTATGAATCCTGAAACCACAACTAACATCTAACCCTGGTTTTAGTTTAAAAGTAAATGGGGAAAAAAAAATTAGTTCCTCTGCCTAGCATACTTTTTTTTTTCTTTTTTTTTTTTGAAGGGGTGGGGTGTCAATCAGAAAGAACTGATCTAACTACAGGTCTGAAATTTGATCCTCTGGCCTGTCCTGGCTTCCGGGTTGACCTCAGAAGTGTGACTTTGTTCTGTGACCTTCACCTTCATACACAAATCTGACGTTTTCTTCATGTGCAGGAGTGAATCCCTCAGCTCGGCAGTCAGATGGGTGCGTGGCTGCAGCACGGTAATGCTTCCCATTAAGACGACTGAACACAATCTTTGGAGGTGGACAACTGTGGAGTCCAGACACAGTACAGTCAGAGGTCACCATGACAACAGTTAATACTCGAGCATCAGAACTTGATGATTAAATATTAACACTTTCGCACATGAATTATTTTGTTTTGAGCCTAATTTGTTTATAGCAACCAAATTCATTAATTTTCTGCTGCTTATCTGGGCCTGGATTGCTGTGGCAGCAGCTCATCCCACACTTCCCTATCCTCAGCAAAGTCCTCCAACTCTTTCTGTGGGGATCTTGAGGCCTTCCCAAGCCAGCTGGGAGATATAAACCCATCATCGTATTCTGGGTCTTCCCCGTAAGTCCTCTCAGTTGGAAGTGCCTGGAAGACCTCCCAAGGCGAAGCAGGGATTAAAGTTCTACGTCACTATGATGGATTTATGTCAGTTGGGCCTGACGCCGTCTTGATGCAAAAATCAAGACTGGATGCAAGATATAACATTCAACTGGAGACATTCATTACAAAATGCCCCGTGTGCAGTATTATTTTCCATGCAAAGTGCAGTAATATGTACTTGTATGGGGTGGGTATTTGGTTGAAGCCTTATGTGTTTGATGTAAAGTGGGATATACAATGAAAAAATTGGAGACTGGCATATTTATTTAGACGATGTGACAAACAGTGACCATATAAAGTCGGTCACAGTCGCCAGCCTTCAAAATAAATGCAACCACTGGTGACCTTGAAATGGAGGTCAAGGTCACTGGCCTTCGAACCCATGCGAAGTACTCCTCCAAGGCATGTACCCACCAAGTATGAAGTTTCTACGAACAAAAGGTGCTGAGCTACGTTGTGGCAAAGGATTTGACAGTTGTGACCATTGGTGACCTTGAAAAGTAGGTCAAAGTCACCGGCCTTCGCACACATGCGAAGTACTCCTCCAAAGCATGTACCCACCAAATATGAAGTTTCTACAAGCAATAGGTGCCGAGCTACGTTGTGGCGAAGGATTTGACATTTGTGACCACTGGTGACCTTCAAAAGTAAGTCAAGGTCACTGGCCTTCGAACCCATGCGAAGTACTCCTCCAAGGCATGTACCCACCAAGTATGAAGTTTCTACGAACAAAAGGTGCTGAGCTACGTTGTGGCAAAGGATTTGACAGTTGTGACCATTGGTGACCTTGAAAAGTAGGTCAAAGTCACCGGCCTTCGCACACATGCGAAGTACTCCTCCAAAGCATGTACCCACCAAATATGAAGTTTCTACAAGCAATAGGTGCCGAGCTACGTTGTGGCGAAGGATTTGACATTTGTGACCACTGGTGACCTTGAAAAGTAGGTCAAGGTCACTGGCCTTCGAACCCATGCAAAGTACTCCTCCAAGGCATGTACCCACCAAATATGAAGTTTTTGCGAGCAATAGGTGCCTAGCTACGTTGCGGCGGACGGACGGACAGACGAACAACTCGGATGCTATATTGCGGCGCATAAAAATAGATTTTTAGAATAATGTCGATTTTGTTTGTTCTCCTGGCTGGAGTTTTACAAACATATTTTTAAACATTCCTTTCAAAGTCTGCTCTGAATGTGTCTGTGAGTGTCCTCACTGTGGTTAAACTGTAAACAGCTGCAGACCCACGATGCATTAACAAAAAACACTAATGCTTTTTTCCAAAATCCTTCTAAAATCTCCCGAATATGCATGATGTAAAATGCACTAATAAAACCTTCTTACCTCCCAATCTGGTTGCGCTTTCCACATAAATACACAAATTCTTGATTGTTCCTGCTCAATGACTGCAAACCAGGGACGAATCCAGATGGAAAGGGGGGGGGGGGTCCTCCACAGCACCCCTTGATTAAAGGTCCAGTGTTGAAGACATTTTTTTCTACTACTAACTCCAACATCAAACAAACATATAGGTTGCAATTTCAAAGAAAAGGTGAAAATGTGCAAAACAAAATACAAATACAACCCACATTAATGGGGGGGGGGGGGGGGGGGGTCAGATGAGAAAATAGTCAAACCTCCCCCCATTTTACATCCTGGCTAAAGGCCTGAGATTTTAATTGGTATTGAATGAAGTAAAAGCTGTAGAAAAGTTATCCCCTTAAAATGTACAGTGAGGAAAATAAGTATTTGAACACCCTGCAATTTTGCAAGTTCACCCACTTAGAAATCATGGAGGGGTCTGAAATTTTCATCTTAGGTGCATGTCCACTGTGAGAGACATAATCTAAAAAAAAATAAAAAAATCTGGAAATCAAAATGTATGATTTTTTGAATAATTTATTTGTATGTTACTGCTGCAAATAAGTATTTTTGAACACCTGTGAAAATCAATGTTAATATTTGGTACAGTAGCCTTTGTTTGCAATTACAGAGGTCAAACGTTTCCTGTAGTTTTTCACCAGGTTTTCCCACACTGCAGCAGGGATTTTGGTCCACTCCTCCATACAGATCTTCTCTAGATCTTTCAGGTTTGGAGTTTCAGCTCCCTCCAAAGATTTTCTATTGAGTTCAGGTCTGGAGACTGGCCAGGCCACTCCAGGACCTTGAAATGCTTCTTACGGAGCCTCTCCTTAGTTGCCCTGGCTGTGTGTTTGGGGTCATTGTCATGCTGGAAGAACCAGCCATGACCCATCTTCAATGCTCTTAGTAAGGGAAGGAGGTTGTTTGCCAAAATCTCGCAATACATGACCCCATCCATCCTCCCTTCAATACGGTGCAGTCGTCCTGTACCCTTTACAGAAGAGCACCCCCAGAGTATGATGTTTCCACCCCCATGATCCACGGTTGGGATGGTTTTCTTGGGGTTGTTCTCATCCTCTAAACATGGTAAGTGGAGCTGATTCCAAAAAGCTCTATTCTGGTCTCATCTGACCACATGACCTTCTCCCATGCCTCCTCTGGATCATCCAGATGGTCACTGGTGAACTTCAAACGGGCCGGGACATGTGCTGGCTTGAGCAGGGGGACCTTGCTGCCCTGCAGGATTATAAACCATGACTGCATCATGTGTTACTAATGTAATCTTTGTGACTGTGGTCCCAGCTCTCTTCAGGTCATTGACCAGGTCCTCCTGTGTAGTTCTGAGCTTTCCCAGAATCATCCTTACCCCACAAAGTGAGATCTTGCATGGAATCCCAGACCGAGGGAGATTGATAGTCATCTTGTGTTTCTTCCACTTTCTAATAAATAATCATAACAGTTGTTGTCTTCTACCAAGCTGCTTGCCTGTTGTCCTGAAGTCCATCCCAGCCTTGTGCAGGTCTACAGTTTTGTCCCTAGTGTCCTTAGACAGCTCTTTGGTCTTGGCTATGGTAGACAGGTTGGAGTGTGATTGAGTGTGTGAACAGGTGGCTTCTTAAAGAAAAATTAACAGGTCTGTGTGAGCCAGAATTCTTGCTGGTTGGTAGGTGTTCAAATACTTATCTGCAGCAGTAACATACAAATAAATTATTTAAAAATCATACATTGTGATTTCCGGATTTTCTTTTTTAGATTATGTCTCTCACAGTGGACATACACCTAAGATGAAAATTTCAGACCCCTCCATGATTTCTAAGTGGGTGCAGGGTGTTCAAATACTTATTTTCCTCACTGTATTTATCCTGAAGTATTTAAATAATGTGTATGTTAAAGCCTTTGTGTAATATGATGCTGCATTAGAAAAGAGCAGCAATAGTTAGTGGGTGAAATATAATCTTGTTCAGCAGAACAATTTGCTGTTTTCTTATCTGTCTCCACCTTGTTTTACTTTAAACGCTAGGACACGATCACAAAAGGGTTTCTATAAAAAGGTAGATGAACAGCTTATTAATTTGGTGTGAAAAACAATTTGAGTCAGAAGATTATTTTTGTTGTTTTGTTTTAATGGAGACAGCCACTGGGCATCCTGACCAGATGCCTGAACCACCTCAGCTGGCTCCTTTCTATATGAAGAAGCAGGGCCTCTACTCAGAGTACATCCCAGAGATTTGGGCTTCTCACACTGTCCTTGAGTGTAAGCCCAGATACCCAATGGAGGACCCTCATCCCAGTCCCAAAGAAACTCTCCATAACAGGACTAAATGACTACATGCCCGTCACCTTGACATCTGTAGTCATGAAGTCTTTTGAACAGCTGGTGTTGAGCCACCTGAAGGACGTCACAGGACGTCTACTGGACCCCCTGCAGTTGCCTACCGGGCAAACAGGTCAGTTGAGAATGCAGTCAACATGGGTCTGCATTACATCCTGCAGTACCTGGACTCTGCAGAGACGTACGTGAGGATCCTGTTCGTGGACTTCAGCACCATCATCCTCGACATTCTCTACAAAAAAAAAAAAAAAAAACACACTCCAAATTCTCTGTGCCAGCTCCCACCTGTCAATGGATCTCCAACTTCTTGATGGACAGGACACAGCAGGTGAGGCCGGGGAACATCACATCCAGCACACGAACAATCAGCAGTGGTGCCCCGCAAGGATGTGTGCTCTCCCCACTGCTCTTCTCCCTCCATACAAATGAATGCACCTCAGTGAACCCCTATGTTAAACACCTCCAAGTTTGCAGACAACACCACCATCATTGGTCTCATCCAGGATGGGGATGAGGCTGCATACAGACAGGAGGTGGAACAGTTGGTCCTCTGGTGTGGTCAGAACAACCTGGAGCTGAACCTGCTCAAGACTGTGGAGATGACAGTGGACTTCAGGAGAAACCTACCATCACCCCACCCCAAATTCTCAACAACACTGTGTCTACTGTGGAGACTTTCCAGTTCCTGGGATCCACCATCTCCCAAGATCTGAAGTGGACCTCTCACATAGACTCCATCAGCAAAAAGGCACAGCAGAGGATGTACTTCCTCAGGCAGCTCAGGAAGATCAACCTGCCCCAGGAACTGTTCATCATCTTTAACACATCCATCATCCAGTCTGTCCTGTGCATCTCCATCTCTTTGGTTTCCCTCTGCCTCCAAACATGACAGGCACAGACTTCAACGAACTGTCAGGTCTACAGAAAAAAAAAAAATCATTGGAGCCAGCCTGACTCCATCTAGGACTTATACTAGTGCAAGACCAGGAAGCGAGCTGGTAACATCTCTGCAGACTGCTCACACCCTGGACTCTTCCTCTCTGATCGACATTACAGAGCTCTGTACAGTAGTGTTCAGAATAATAGTAGTGCTATGTGAGCAAAAAGATTAATCCAGGTTTTGAGTATATTTCTTATTGTTACATCGGAAACAAGGTACCAGTAGATTCAGTAGATTCTCACAAATCCAACAAGACCAAACATTCATGATATGCACACTCTTAAGGCTATGAAAAAGTAGAAAAGGGCGTGTTCACAATAATAGTAGCATCTGCTGTTGACGCTACAAACTCAAAACTATTATGTTCAAACTGCGTTTTTAGCAATTCTGTGAATCACTAAACTAGTATTTAGTTGTATAACCACAGTTTTTCATGATTTCTTCACATCTGCGAGGAATTAATTTTGTTGGTTTGGAACAAAGATTTTGCTTGTTTACTAGTGTGCTTGGGGTCATTGTCTTGTTGAAACACCCATTTCAAGGGCATGTCCTCTTCAGCATAAGGCAACATGACCTCTTCAAGTATTTTGACATATCCAAACTGATCCATGATACCTGGTATGCGATATATAGGCCCAACACCATAGTAGGAGAAACATGCCCATATCATGATGCTTACACCACCATGCTTTACTGTCTTCACTGTAAACTGTGGCTTGAATTCAGAGTTTGTGGGTCATCTCACAAACTGTCTGCGGCCCTTGGACCCAAAAAGAACAATTTTACTCTCATCAGTCCACAAAATATTCCTACATTTCTCTTTAGGCCAGTTGATGTGTTCTTTGGCAAATGGTAACCTCTTCTGCACCTCTTATTTAACAGAGGGACTTTGTGGGAGATTCTTGCAAATAAATTAGCTTCACACAGGTGTCTTCTAACTGTCACAGCACTTACAGGTAACTCCAGACTGTCTTTGATCATCCTGGAGCTGATCAGTGGGTGAGGTGAGCCTTTGCCATTCAGGTTATTCTTCTATCCATTTTGATGGTTGTTTTCCATTTTCTTCCATGCGTCTCTGGTTTTTTGTCCATTTTAAAGCACTGGTGATCATTGTAGATGAACAACCTACAATTTTTTGCACCTGCGTCTAAGTTTTCCCCTCTCCAATCAACTTTTTAATCAAACTATGCTGTTCTTCTGAACAATGTCTTGAACGTCCCATTTTCCTCAGGCTTTCAAAGAGAAAAGCATGTTCAACAGGTGCTGGCTTCATCCTTAAATAGGGGACACCTGATTCGTTCCACAAAATTGACAAAGTCACTGACTGAATGCCACACTACTATTATTGTGAATACCCCCTTTTCTAATTTTTTTTTGTTTTGTTTTTACTAATAGCCCAATTTCATAGCCTTAAGAGTGTGCATATCATGAATGTTTGGTCTTGTTGGATTTGTGAGAATCTACTGGTACCTTGTTTCCCATGTAACAATAAGAAATATACTCAAAACCTGGATTAATCTTTTTAGTCACATAGCACTACTATTATTCTGAACATTACTGTATGTCAAAACAATGAGACATAGGAACAATTTCTTTCCACAAGCCATCACACTGATGAACAATTGAACCTGCCATAAAATGCACCGATTTACGAGGTCTGTTAGAGAAGTATCCGACCTTTTTATTTTTTCAAAAACCATATGGATTTGAATCACGTGTGATTGCATCAGCCAAGCTTGAACCTTTGTGCGCATGCGTGAGTTTTTTCACGCCTGTCAGTTGCGTCATTCGCCTGTGAGCAGGCTTTGTGTGAGCAGTGGTCCACCCCTCTTGTCGGATTTTTATTGCGAATAAAATGTCTGAATGATTTGGAGCTTTGCTGCATCAAATTTTTCCACAAACTGTGAGAGACCTCCAGGTGGACACCATTCGGAAAATTCAGATGGCTTTCAGGGACGATTTTATGGGGATTACACAGATTAAGGAGTGCTCCAGCCGGTTTAAAGACCGCCCACAGCGTCTGAGAGCGCGGCGCACTCCGAGCGCCGATCGACAGGCTGAAACAACCAGATCATTTCCAACGTGAAGCCTTTGTTGATCCGGGACGTCGTCTGACTTACACAACAATGGCAGAAGACGTGGACATCAGTACTTTTTTGGCACATTCCACTGTTACAGGAGTTTTTTTTTTTCCCTCCGCTCCTCTTTCCATGAAAAAAACAAACTCCTGTAACAGTGGAATGTGCCGAAAAAGTACTGATGTCCACGTGCTCTCAGACGCTGTGGGCGGTCTTAAAAACCGGCTGGAGCACTCCTTAATCTGTGTAATCCCCATAAAATCGTCCCTGAAAGCCATCTGAATTTTCCAAATGGTGTCCACCTGGAGGTCTCTCACAGATTCTGGAAAAATTTGATGCAGCAAAGCTCCAAATCGTTTAGACATTTTATTCGCAATAAAAATCCGACGAGAGGGGTGGACCACTGCTGACACAAAGCCTGCTCACAGGCGAATAACGCAACCGACAGGCGTGAAAAAAACTCACGCATGCACACGAAGGTTCAAGCTTGGCTGATGCAATCACACGTGATTCAAATCCATATGGTTTTTGAAAAAAATAAAAAGGTCGGATACTTTTCTAACAGACCTCGTATATTCCTCGTGCACAACTTCAATCTGTTCTGCTTCTCCTTTGCACACATTCTTTATTTGCACATTTTATTCACACATTTTTACTGTGAATTATTCAGTGTTTAGTATATATTTGTTGCCACTGTTGCCAAGTGCTTGCTCATAGGGGGTCGTTTTGACCGTTGGGGTTTTTCATAATTATTGTATGGCCTTGCCTTACAATATGGAGCGCCTTGGGGCAACTGTTTGTTGTGATTTGGCGCTATATAAGAAAAAAGTTGATTGATTGATATTTATACATGCTCATACAGAGAGAGTATAATTCACACTGGAGTCAAATCCCTTGTATTCTTGTAGATACTTGGCAAATAAAAGCTATTATATAACGGCTAAGTGGATCCTTGTCATTTGATTGGTGCTTTGTATGTCACGTGACATGGATTATTTGTCCCATTTGTGTTACATTGCATTTAGAGTGCAAATTTAGTTCCATACGTTTGGTACCATTGCACTCTGCACACACACTGCGCTGTCTGGAGGCTGTTAGCAGGAAGTTAGAATGAAAAGCCGGGCTAATTTCTGACGTGATTTTTTTTCACTGCACTGAGGATGTATACAGTATTTTTTTTTTTTGTAATACACGTGCACACAAGCGCCGACCCGGCTGTGTGAGAGCGCATGCACATCACAATTTGGACTTTAGCAGCAGTGGAACACCAAAATTTAAGTCCCTTTTCTGTTGTTTATAAATTAATTAAATATCAAATGATGTGGCCCTATTTTACCCGTTACATAAAACAAATAATCAATTTTTTTCCATTCTTTCAATGGAACGAATATTTAATTTGGTGAAAGCTGGAACATACCATTCAACTCAGCTTTACACACACAGGTGAGCACCTGGCAGCTGGGCTCAGGCAGGCCCCGAAATACAACATGTTGTCGCCTTCATGTGGACCCACCGCACACGAGGTAACAAAGGATCTGGCTCTGTTAGGCAGTGGACGGAGGCATAAGTCCACAGCACCAACACTCCATTATAGTCACCAAAAGTCACGTTAAAATATACGAGGTCTATTAGAAAAGTATCCGACCTTATTATTTTTTTCAAAAACCATATGGATTTGAATCACGTGTGATTACATCAGACATGCTTGAACCCTCGTGGGCATGCGAGAGTTTTTTCACGCCTGTCGGTTACGTCATTCGCCTGTGGGCAGTCTTTGAGTGAGGAGTCATCCACCCGCTCGTCGATTTTTTTCATTGTTTAGGAATGGCTCAGAGACTGTTGCTTTGTTTGATAAAAAATTTTTCAAAACTGTAAGGCACAACTGAGTGGACACCATTCAATAAATTCAGCTGGTTTTCGGTAAAAATTTTAACGGCTGATGAGAGATTTTGGTCTGGTAGTGTCGCTTTAAGGACGGTCCACGGCGCCTGACGGCGATCTGCGCTTCGAGGCGGCAGCGTCTCGCCGTTTCAAGTTGAAAACTTCCACATTTCAGGCTCTGTTGACGCAGTAAGTCGTCAGAGAACAGAGAACTTTCAGAAGAAGTCGGCATGAGGAGTTTATTCGGACATTCCATTGTTAACGGTCATGAAAGAACGTGCGGGCAGAGTCGCATGTCGGGCTGGACCCGACCGCGGGGGGGTCGCGGCAGGAAAAACACCTCCGTTGGAAATCTTAACGGGCAAGTTGGAACATGCCCAAGCTGTTAAACAATTTCTCAGTTACTCACTTGTTGAAAGCCATTAAAAACCGCCTGAATTCTACAAATGGTTTTCAACACGGAGGTGTTTTTCCTGTCGCGGCGCACACAGATTTGCCAAGTCGTCACGGAAACGACTCGGCGAATTTGCGCGTACGTCTTTCATTAAAAAAATGTCCTTAAACAGTGGAATGTCCGCATAAATTCCTCATGCCGGCCTCTTCTGAATCTTCTCTGTTCTCTCACGATGTCCTGGGTGAATTAAGCCTTAAATTAGGATGTTTTCAGCTCGAAACAGGCCGACGACAGCGCCTGGAAGCGCTGCAGGACGTCCCGCTCCGTGGGAAGTCCTTACACCGACAGAAACACCCCATAATCTCTCATCAGCCATTAAACTTTTCACAGAAAACCAGCTTAATTTCTCGAATAGTGTCCACTCGGATATTCCTCACAGGTCCAGAAAAAATTTTGATAAAGCAACGCGCGCCGTCTCGAGCAGCGTGTGAAACAAAGGAATTCAGCCGAGAGGGCGGGACCACATCTCACTCAAGGCCTGCCCACAGGGAAATGACGTCACCGACACGCGTGAAAAAACTCACGCATGCGCACGAGGGTTCAAGCATGATTGGTGTAATCGCATGTCATTCAAATCCATATAGTTAAAAAAAAAATAAAAGGGTTGGTTTATTATCTAAGATACCTCGTATATATATATAAACTTTATTTTATCCATGCAAACCAAAAAGAGCACATGTAAAATCTGAACAAACCTGTCTTATTCAGTTTGAGCACATTACAGTTCTTCCATATCTTCTGTGTATGGCCTGATTACTCACAAACTAGTCGTAGCAGTCAGCACCATCTGCACTCTGCCAAACAGATTGACCTCTGACCCCACTATCTGCAATGTGCTTTTGGAATCAAAATATCAAGGTAATGACGTTCAAAATTTATATCGTCACTTTCAGGTTGTGCACTTTGTGTGTGTTACTGCAGATTTTAGCCTGGCAAATCTTAATTATGATTAACTGGGTAGTTTTAAAACTACGTATCTCAGCGTTACATCAGACTGATGCAAGTCTGCTTCATTACTGAGGGCCAATCTTGTGTTTACAGTACAAATACAAATACAAAAGTGTCAATAAAAACCATTTAAAAAGTCTTTAATTTTCTGTTTCATAATAAAGTGTAAGACAGCCCAAAAACAACAACAATAATAATAATAAGTTACAGGCTTTTGTGCTTTTTTTGTGAAGCATACATAATTTTCAGAATTTAAGGTGGACCCATTTTAAAGTGTGGGAATTGTTGGTCGACAACATGGTTCTTAAAGTAAGTGTTACACTTTCAATTTTTTTTTTTTAACAAAACAGTACAAGCAATTTTGACTTTTTTATATGTTGCCATAAAAGATTCTCGTGGAAAGTCTACTGTTTCTGATCTGAACTCCTGCAGATCCTTTTGTTCTTTCATCCTTCCTGAGGGGCATAAAGCACTTTCATCTTTGTGCAAACAGGTCGAGAATAAATATAAGCAAAGTCACATGTGACCGTCCAGTTGGCCTTTGTGAACCTATATAGGTCACGTGACACCGGAAGCTCAGTCCCTTAAACCTTCTCGCAAGCAAACGAGGATTCCGGAGAACCAAGCGTCTATCGGTCAGCCAGGATCACTGAACTCCAGGATTCATAGAACCGTAGTTACATGCGTAACTTCCGTTTTAAACACGCACTTTAATCTCAGTGACGACATAAAGCAAAGATCAGAGAGCTTCGCACATGGAGACAACCAGACCCCGTGGTCGAGGGTCACCGGCTGAAGACTAAACGCAAGATTACAGCGGTGTCCGACAATGGACGCATGTGACACTGTTAAATGACCGCACTCGCAGAACACGTGCACGGTACTCTCTGCGCACACACAACCACAAAACAACCCAACAAGTCTTTTCTACTTACTTTGATGTGAGCCAAGAAGTCGGTTTAACCTTCAAATCGTTGAATTTGTTGTCGATTTGTTGTGTGGGACCTTGAAGAGAAAATTCACAGATTTGGGTTCGTTTAAAAAATAAAAAACTTTGCAGGTGACAAACTTTTTGTGCCGCAGCAGCTGTTGTTGCGTCAGTCCTCAGTGTGACATTTTCTCACCTGTCCTCCGTTGTGTAACAAGTTTGCTGGGACCTCTGGTGATTGTGTACATCATGTGAGAGGCAAAAAGTTCACCCCAGCGTCTGGTTTTTGTTGTTGTTGTTGTTGTTTGTTTTCTCTGCACGCGCTCCTGCAGCGCGCTGCTCCCCCACTCGGCCTCAAACCTTCGAATTCTGCGAACCGGCAGGTGTGGAGCTCCAGCCGAACCCCGACCTGCTCCTGCGATAAGGCGGCGTGGAGGTCACCCAAGGAGACCTCGGCTGCACGTGCAGGGGACAAGGCGGTCAGAGGAGGACGCTGCGGCTCGTGACGTGGGAGGACAGCGACTCTCCGATCCTTCACCTCCTCCTCCTCCGTGTGTGTGTGCGCGCACGTGCACTCCGCTGACCAACACCTCCTGTCTGTGAGAGAACACACAAGGACACCGGCTGCACTCTGACGATTTCAAGACGGAAAACCACCATGCCGGCGAGTGTCAAGTCAGCAGCAACACGGCGAAGAGCTTGTGGTTAGAATTTCAAAATAAAACAAACACAAAACGTTTAATACCCGCTCAAGTGTTCAAACAGGTTGAATCAGGTCAGCTGGAGTCTGTTGAGTTCCTTGAAAACGTTTCAGGATCTACTTACTTTTACAGCAAATTAGTCTTTTTTCATGTTAAACATCCCCAGTGTCACATGTTTATGCCTGAAATGAATGTCACTTCAGTGTTTATCTAAACTGCTAATCTGACCTCCCTCAATTGCGCGCACACACCCGAGTGCTGTGTTTTAAATTATTTTATTATTTTTAATATTTTAGAAATTGACATCAAAAGACCACAGGCTACAATATAACTCCATAATATAATATCCATGAATTGCACATTTGAATAAACATGCCCTTAAACATCTGTCATTAGACACTTCATTAATCTGTTTTTCAGGGAGGAACAATTAACTCTTTTATTAAGCTAAATATTTAGCATGATGTTTGTAAATATTAGGTTAAATGTGTAAATACTTTGCATTAAGAAATCTGCAAAAGTTTTAGGTATGACAGAAATTTGATAATGTAGTGTTTTCCTTTTTTCCTCCTAATTTTCAGTCTTCATCTGTGGGTCAAAATAATTTTTTTTTCTATTTTTTTAACCACTTAAAACAGTTCTGCATTTTTAAAAGTGGTGAAAAGTGGTCACACCATTTTCTTTCTTATTTATATCTGTTGTCAACCGTCAGTCATATCAACTGTGGTGCAGCACCAAAAGTATCATCTTATTTGACTGTGTGAACCAATCTTAGATGTAATCCTCTATGACATTTCTGACATATATGATTCTGCACTGCTGACTTTCCTTCTGGCCCTTGTTTCATGGTTACAGTTTCTGATGACAGTCTGTCCATTTCGGAGTTCTTATGATATTTGTTACTGAATCTTTTTGGGTTTTTTTCCTGTTTGTAAGTGACCATTATCTGATCTCACAGCAGTCATATCACCAGTGATGACATGGAAAGCAGAATGAAATCAGAACTGAATTTGATCTCCGAGCACATACACAAAGGAAGGTAATAAGAAAAATACATAAATTAAACTTGACATGTTCAGACGGCTCATAAAACAGTAAGGAACTCAAATCTCACATCAATTAATCTGATTTGGCACATTCACCCTCTGCTATGTTCACTTAATAGTTCTGTCAACTGGTCCCACATACCTCAGGGTGTTTAAATATCAAACAGAACATACTGTAAAATACAATTAATTGTAAATTCGGTTAAATTAATTATATATTTTGTTGAACAACCACATTATGTGGTGAGGGTTAACAAAACTAGATTAAGTACATATATCTTGTAATTTGTTAAAGTGTACACTGCATCACATGCAGGCACGCAAGAAAAATGAAGGTTAGATGCAAGTCACTTCAGCTAGTGAACACAGCTCAAATTCTAAACCCTCCTTACAAATAGGCAGGCTGGCCTTTCTGCAAACGTTCTTCCACGATTTTGCCCTCTGTGGTGAGATTCAAACCCGTTCTTACACCCCATCTGTCCATTTTCAAATGCTTTCTGTTTCATAAACTGGCTGCCTACCTCGTTCTTCCTGTCGTTTTAGCATTGGATGAATCACCAAGAAATGCGGCACAGAGGTCTGGTGCTGTGTTGCGTCCTACGTGGACTTTGCCCTGCCAGAGGAAATGCTGTGGAGCCAGACAGCAGGATCCCGCTGAGCAGAGCAGCGGGGAAACGCCGGAGCAGGATGCTCATTCTGGAGCTAAAGCGGAGCAGAGCACACTGGGGGGAAAGTGCTTGTCCCCGGGGACAATGCAGGAGACAACCACCGAACCTCTCAGGGGCGCTACTGGGCAGAGTCTTTGACTGAGTGAATTCTGCTGTTGTTTGGGGATGTGTATTTGCTTGGACTGTTGTACTGGGTGTTGGGTACTGTTGTAGAAACCAGTGCTTTTGTCATTGAGGGATACTTTAGAGAACTTGACTTCATTCTGCGGAATCAAATGACCTGGATCACAACTGAGGTCCAGGCTGCCAGTGAGTCACTGGACATGGACATCAGAATTATATCTGTGCTGTGACGGTGTTGAACTTGTAGCGACACCAACTTGTCTCCGCAGTGATGTTCATGCTCGTGGATCCTCAGCCTTGTGAAGATTGAAACATTCTGGGGAAGAGTTTATGGAGTCCAAGATCCTTGGACAGAAGTGTTGTGATGTTGATAAGAAAGAATGTCTTAAGTCCTGCTGCTTTCTTCATGTCCTATTGTATGGTTATTACATTTGGACACAAATTATTGACCTACAGTAATAAAGACCTAAAATTTTGCAGATATTCCAAAATGGCACGGTGGCTATATGGGATTTTGCTATTTTTTATCCTCCAGGGGGAAATGGAGGAAGGGAGTCTCGTTTTCTTACAAGCTGAATCCATTCCAACCACAATTAAATTGCATTTTAAAAATGACTGGAAAAAAGACCTGCTTATCATTATATTATTTTTAATGCTATACGCCACACATTGTACAAAATTTGGTGCAGTGGTAGTGCTGTTTTAAACCTGTGCCCTGTTAATTAGAAAAAAATGTTCTTGGTTTCAACTTCTGCTGCAATCTTCATTTTCTATCCAGAATTTGGAGTAAGCATAGATACATCATTACTTGTCTCAACAATTCAGGTCAGTGGCGGTGTTTTTTATTGGCCACTGATGCCGTCATGTGTAGACCAAAATCTGAGGACTGTTTCTAGCACCCCTTTGAATCTGTGTCACAGTGAAATGAGGCCGTTCCCAACAAGCTCTGAAGAGAAAATCAGGTCCAATCTGGTTTGAGCAATGTGTTCCTAACAAAGTGGCCAGTTAGTACATGTTGCTGAAAAGGCTTATAATAATATGATCCATTTGAAGAGGGCGGGAAAAGCATTCTGTTTCTGTACAGAAAAACAGCACAGATGTTCAAGTATATTAAAGTTTTCTGTTGAAAGTTGAATGCTTGGGGATTTTCTCAGTGTTTCAACATCCACAGGGAACTGCTTTAATTTCTTTAAAGTAACTGTGTTGAATAAATTGCATAGTGCTCAAACTCTGTTCAATTTCACAAATGGTGAAGAGAATTTGAGCTACAGCTTGCAGAAATATACATATACCAGTCTGTGGTAATAATGCAAAAATAAATCATAAACATTGTTTGATTTTTTTTTTTTAATGGTCATATACTTATTTGAACAGAAATTTGAATGTAGTCCATATTTATAACTCTCTTGTTATTACTCCATTATTTAAAAGCAGCTTTGATCAAGTGGATCTGGAAATGGATAAACATCATACTTATAAACATACATTAAATAACGATAACGTGTCTGTAGTGCCAACAGAAAGTCAAACACTTTAAGAAATGAAACACATGAACAAAGGATTCTTCATGACTGGGTAATGTGTTAATAATGCAGACTTTTATTTTGAAGGCAGATCCTGTTGTGGACTTTGGGTAACCCCACAGTCGTGACGTCAGTACACACCCCCGACACCGGGGCTCTGTGGGCGGAGCAGCGCGTTTACTTTTCACCTATTAATGCAGACACGCAGATAAATAACCGTGTTTACGGCAACAAATA
This sequence comes from Thalassophryne amazonica, assembly GCF_902500255.1. NCBI lineage: Eukaryota > Metazoa > Chordata > Actinopteri > Batrachoidiformes > Batrachoididae > Thalassophryne > Thalassophryne amazonica. The sequence goes on from NC_047117.1 coordinate 45,992,930, forward strand.
AACCAACACATTTCAGTGTGAATTGGCAAGAAACATTTACAGGTTTTAGAGAAAATTGCCTGCGATATATCGGACTCCAACTGCACACCTGCTAACTTTTAGTATATGGTTATAACTGTCAAAGTTTTCATTCACAAACATCGGACAAAACTTAAGCATTGTAGTACTGTACACATCAGAGCCCACATTAACGACACAGAAGACGGAGCGAACAACACGAGGACTTTAGCTGAGGAAGAGACAGACAAAAGGTCAAGCAGGTGTGTAACCAGAAGGTCATTGGCTCTCTGATTCGACGGGAAACTTACTGTGCCCTTGAGCAAGGTCCTTTTACCCAAGTAGCTGCCAGTGTTGAGATGAGCAGCTTGTAACGCACTAAGTCTGCTGAACTATCATGAACATTCAAAAAAATTAGGATTTTTTTTTTTTTTTTAAACAACAGTAAATCCCTTAAGCTTCTCCCTGTTTTCACTCAGTCACCACAGCAGAGCGAGCTTGGATCTGCATGTTGATTTGGCACAAGTTTAACACCCGACACAACTCCACATTACATGGAGAATGGGTAGGTGTGGCCTTGAGTCGGGAGCCTTCTACTCTGGAAACAAGTGTACTTAGCTTGACCGCCACATAACACATACTAAAAATGTTGGGTATGACATGGAAAGGAATAGTCAAGTGGCCTCTACATGCATGCATGCGTGTCATGTGACATGGATTATTCATACCATTTGCGGTTGTGTTTCATTGAATAGTTCTTTTTTAGTGTACAATTTTGGTGCTGTATGAAATGTGCTATTGCACGCCCTGACCACCGTGCATGCTCACACTACTACTTTAGCTAAACATAGCGGAGTTTGTTTCGCTGATGGACAATGATTTGAAGGAGTTAACTGATGCTCCCATTTCTTCTTCTAAAAAAAAAAAATCCACTACACTGTACGTAAGCTGTCTGAAGGCATGAAGAGCTGTTAGGCTGAAAAGCTGGACAGATTTCTGATGTAATTTTTTGCTGGACTGAGGAACTACACAAAGTCTTTTTTTTTTTTTTAAGTACACAAAGTCAGTGCACGGCATCAAGAACTACATCATAGCAATTTTGGTCTCCAGTTTAAAGTTTGTGTTGGACTGTTAAACACCAGTGGTGCACACCAAAATGTAAGTCTCTTTTCTGTTGTTTATACATTAATAAAATATCAAATGACAAGGATCTATTTTAGCTGTTATATAAAACCAATAATGAATGTTTTTTCATTCTTTCAATTGAATGAATATATAATTCGGTGAAAGCTTTCACCTCATGAAATATTCATACCACTGAATTCATAAACATTCATTATTTGTATACTAATTAATTAATCAGGATATGAATATGGTTTTGTTTTTCAATACCTTAATTTCAATTTTCAATTTATTTTCATTTATATAGCGCCAAATCACAATAAGGTTGCATCAGAGTGCTTCACACAAGTAAGGTTTAACTTTACCAACCCCCAGAGCAACAGCGGGAAGGAAAAACTCCCTCTGAGGAAGAAACCTCAAGCAGAACAGACTCAAAGGGGTGACCCCCTGCTTGGGCCATGCAACAGACACAAATTATAAAACAATTCACAAAACGAACATACAGGAAATGTTGCCGGTGCACAGGATGGTTTCCGGAACAAACACCACACCCATCTCTGGATGGAGCCGCACCTCAAACTGAGAGAAAAGAAAAAAAAGCAGAATCAAGCATCAGAAAGACAAATACTGTGTAATTTGTCAGGATTAAGCAACAAGAAAAACAGAAGAAATACTAAGGTGATCGCCGGCCACTAGCCCTAAGCTTCACTAAAAGAACGAGAATTTAGATAAAGTTGAGGCCGCGGCACGCTCCGTTTCCTAATAAAATGAATTAAAAGAGTAAAATGCATCAAACATACTATGCCAGTATGCTAGCCATATGAAAGGGAAAATAAGTGCGTCTTAAGTCTGGACTTGAAAGTCTCTACAGAATCTGACTGTTTTATTGATGCAGGGAGATCATTCCACAGAACAGGGGCATAATAAGAGAAAGCTCTGTGACCCGTAGACTTGTTATTCACCTTAGGGACACTAAGTAGTCCTGGACCCTGAGAACGCAAAGCCCCGGGCCGCTACGTAGGGTTTAATTAGGTCAGCTAGGGAGGGAGGTGCCAGTCCCTGAACAATTTTATAGGCTAGTAACAGAACCTTAAAATCTGATCTCACTGGGACAGGAAGCCAGTGACGAGATGCCAAAATGGGTGTAATGTGGTCAAACTTTCTGCTTTGTGTCAAAACTCTGGCAGCAACATTTTGGACAAATTGGAGAACCCTAATGCTGGACTGCGGTAAACCAGAAAATAGAATATTGCAGTAGTCCAATCTAGAAGAGACAAACGCATGAATCAGGGTCTCAGCATCAGCCATAGACAGGATGGGACAGATCTTTGCTATATTTCGCAGGTGGAAGAAAGCACTCCCTGTAATATCTCTAATGTGGAGGACAAAGGACAATGTATGATCAAAAATATGTGCCCAAGGGGTGCTATATAAAGGAAGAAAAGGAGGGGGCCTAAGACAGACCCCCGTGGAACCCCAAATTTCATGTCACTAAGGTTAGAGGTAGTGTTATTGTACAAAACACAGTGAAAACGACTGGTCAGGTATGACGTCAACCATGTAAGGGCACTCCCAGTAATCCCAAAATTATTCTCCAGCCTATCGAGTAGAATATGATGATCCATGGTATCAAATGCAGCACTGAGATCTAACAGCACCAGAACTGTAGTGGTGTCTGAATCCATTGCAAGCAGAAGATCATTCGCCACTTTAGTGAGAGCTGTCTCTGTGGAATGATATTTTCTAAAGCAGACTGCAGTGGCTCAAAAAGATTATTCTCTGTAAGGTGGTCCACGAACTGCTGTGAAACCACTTTTTCCAGAATTTTAGAGCAAAATGATACATTTGATATCGGTCTATAGTTTTTCAATACACTAGGGTCATGATTAGATTTCTCAAGTAATGGTTTAACCACTGCAGATTTGAAACAGAACACATCCAGACGTTAATGAGAGATTAATAATTTCCAGCACAGTCGGCCCAAGAGTGGGCCTCAGGTCCTTAAACAGTTTTGTTGGTATAGGATCAAATAACCAGGTTGTGCTTTTTGTTGACATTACGAGTTTTGTCAGCATGCCTATTGAGATACTATCAAATTCTTTAAATCTCGGTAATACCTCAGTAATGGCACCCACCTCAATAGCAGGATGTAGTGGCTGGGTTAAGGCATGCTGGGATATGCTCAACCTAATGTCTTCTATTTTCTTCTCAAAGTAATCCAGGAAATCTTGTACTGTAAAAGGAGAGCAAACTGCAGGTGGTTGTTCATGTATACGTGTTGCCACCATGGCTAACAAGAACTTTGAGTTATGCTTGTTTTTGTTAATCAAATGAGAGTAATAGGTCCGTTTTGTTGCCAGTAGTGCATGCTTATAGTCTAAGATAGCTCATGCCATGCAAGGTGGAATACTTCTAATTTTTAACTACGCCATTTGCATTCTAGACCTCTAGCCTTATGCTTGAGGTCACGTAAGTAGTCATTGAACCAAGGTGACTGTGTTTTGGGGGGGGGGCGTGGATGTTTTAGTTTTAAAGTAATGCGCTAATTTTTAAGGTTTTATTGTGGACATGCTGTGTCCAGGTGCATTATGGGTGATAGGGTAATCTCAGTACGTTCATGACAGGAGAAATGCATTTGAGACACTCTGATCAGGCTCCACGGACAACAGCATTAAACTGTAGTGCCTAAAACTCTCGTGAATATATTCTCTGGGTTTATAGAAGTTGTTATTGTGTTTGCTTTTATTAAATTCCACGCATCCTAAACGTAGCAAGTAGCAACACATATTATCTGGAATTTTGTTTTGGCAAGTTTTCAAGGTCTCTACTGCCATCTACTGGCCAGTAGTGTTCATTGCAGTATTCAAACTGAAGCTGGGCTGATATTTTCAATCACTGTACTCGGTTCCAGCTCACACTGTATCACAGAACCACATTGTGTAAAAGTTCAGAGCACACAGTTTATGTTCTCACACACGTACATTCAAAAACCACACGTCGGACTCGTGTTTCCAGAAGCAAAATGTAAACAGCTTTTTTTTCAGACTTAATTTACAAAAACTCTCCATGGGAGACATCAAAGTTTAAACAAACAAAAAACAAAACAACAACCAAAAAACATTACAAGACAGGTCTGCGGTGTTTGCACAGGCACAGTGCAAGAGGTTGGACGCTTGTAGCGCTTCAGCAGCGGGATACTCTCACGACGACCAACCAGAATATCAAACAGGTTTGATTTTCATCTGACCATACGATCGCCAATCAGGAGGTGGTCATGAGATGTTAAACGTAGCTCGTTACTCCATGTATACTAAACGATGCAGGATGCGCAATTAACCTGAAACTCTGTGCGATCCAAAAAATTCTCACACGAATGAAAAATCAGCTGAAAAAAGGCCAAAACTCGCACTGGCACCAGTAGATCATGGCAGTGTTCTATTTATTTTGACACCAGTTATATCAGACGATTATCTAATTACAACTTGGCTTTTTTTTTTTTTTGAAAAAAAAAAGGCATATTTTACAAAAACACATTTATCTGTAAACACCAACACTCGACACACCTCACATTAACGTGTTGGTTTACATAGAATGAATCAACCAATCAGTGTTAGCGGAGGCACATTTTACCCAGAATGCCATCTGCCTGTGTTTGTTACAAAACTTCAGAATTAGTGCATTATTCAACATTAAAAGATATATGTTATATCTTAACTTTGCACAAATGACAGAATTGACATTAATGGAGTTATTCTATCAGTATTCATTTTATTTATACACCAAACCATAACTCAGCACTGCTTTATTTTCTAATGCCCGTTCACACCGGGTGCAATCAGACGCGGGGGTCGCATGGCGACGGACGCGCCTCCTTCACCTGGTGTGTCGCTCTGCTTGGGTAGACTTTCGCTGCGAAAATTCGCCCCGGTGCATCATCAAATAGGAGGAGCTTCCATTCCGCTCGGCATCAAGTCATCATGACGGACCTTGATCACACGGAGCAAGTTGTTGTGAAAAGCTCCCAATACAGAGAGTATCATTATTTGCTGCAGGAGCTGCGTCTGGATGACGGCCGCTTTCAGTGGTCCTTCCGCCTCTGCGGGACCCAGTTTGAGGACCAACTGTCCCATTCATGCGCGCACATGTAAACAATTAAAAAAAAAAGGAAAGTCCGCTGCTTGCTGCAGCTCGCTCTTCCCCCAAAAAACTCTGTCATAATTGTGTTTAGAAACCAGTCACCATTTGTTTTATTATACATCTGTGTAGTTAATTAATAAAATATTCTCCACATAGACGATTCGCTCGCGCGCGCACGTAAAAATAAAAAAAAAAGAAAGAAACTCCGCGGCTTGCTGTGAGGCTGCTCCTCGCTCTTTCCCCAAAAACCTCTGTCATAATTGTCTTTAGAAACCAGTCACCATTTGCTACATTACATCTGTGTAGTTAATAAGTAAAATAATCTCCATGGACGATTCCCTCGCACGCGCACGTAAAATAAAAATTAAAAGAAACTCCGCTCCCGCTGCTGTGGTGCTGCTGCTTGCTCCAAAAACTCTGTCATAATTGTGAAATAAAGGACAAAAGAGACATAAGTCCTGCTCACAGGCTGCTACCAGAGACAGGACATGTTCACATCTTCAGTCAAACTCCAGACATCTCCACGTCACTACATATCCAGTCCCTGATTGGTCATCGCAGCGCGAAGAAACGAAAAACTTCATATTTTTCAACTTGGGGAGGAGGGCAACGCGACATGACGCGACGCAATATCGCGCTACAAACGCGCAAAACGCTCAAAATCGCTTCACTCGCGTTGCTTCACTCTCGTCCATCGCATCGTGCTGCGCGGTTTGGCGCCAAAACGCGTCATTACATAGGAATTACATGGCAACCTGTGGCTGCAGTCGCTCGTGTCGCGCCCGGTGTGAACGCAGCATTAGACCTCGGCCTGACAGAATCATCGTGATTGTGTAGAGAGTTGAGCTTTGTGGCTCCTCTTTTTGTGCATTTGTGGTGTTAAAACTCAAAATCAGCTTGTTAGTAGTTGCAAGTGTACCGGAGACAATCCTGGAATTTATCAGTTATCTGTAACTTCGATACATTTTTGGCTGGTTTATCGTTTTAGCTTTATTGAAGATAACTTTTCAGTTGTCTGATTATCTGTTATCAAAGCAAATTTTTTGGTTATCTGTGGCCACCACTGGTTTTAACAAAGGTGGTGTAATCATGTCGAGTGTAGTTTTGACAACTGAGTTTAAAGTATCCACAAGACTGTCTACTGATTGGGCATTTTCCAAACATGAAGCTAAGATATCAGGCAGTCTAGCTTTGAGTTCAGTCGTAGTTGAGTAGTTGATGCATCGCTGTAGTGATAAATAAGGTTGTTGTTCCACTAAGCACAGGAGGAAAACTGTAAACCTAATAAGTGAGTGATCAGAGACCACCTAAGCAAGAGGCATGAGTCCTGATGCATTGCTGAAATCCTAATGCACCTTAGCTAACCAAATTTAGTTTTAACACACCGCACTATGCAGTTTGCTATGAGCTGAGTGCACTGATTTGAACATTTATGAAGACATAAATCTCTTAGACCTGTAGGTGCAACCGGAAAAGGGGTTTTCATTTATATGAAAGGCTAAACATTTATATCCACACCATACTGGCACCAAACACACCTGCTATTGTGACGCGAGCAGTGATTGGGGGGAATGTAAATTATGATAGACCAACAACGCCACCCGGGGATATGCTCTCAGGACCATTCAAAACTTAAATTGTTCCAAAAATGCTGCACTAGGTAAGGGAAATACAGAGAGGTGAGTTCTCACAAAATAGATTTATTTTCACAATTTAAAATAGACCTACAATTATATAAAATATGTTCTCACCAGGGTTGGGTCATAACCGAAAGAACAAGATCGTGGGTACAAGCGGCCGAAATGGGCTTCCTCAGGAGGGTGGCTGGTGTCTCCTTTAGAGATAGGGTGAGAAGCTCGGTCATCCGTGGGGAGCTCAGAGTACAGCCACTGCTCCTTTGCATTGAAAGGAGCCAGCTGAGGTGGTTCCGGCATCTGGTAAGGATGCCTCCTGGGCGTCTTCCTAGGGAGGTGTTCCAGGCATGTCCACCTGGGAGGAGACCCCGGGGAAGACCCAGGACTAGATGGAGAGATTATATCTCCACACTGGCCTGGGAACACCTCGTGATCCCCCAGTCAGAGATGGTCAATGTGGCGTGGGAGAGGGAAGTCTGGGGTCCGCTGCTAGAGCTGTTGCCCCTGCAACCGCTAACTTTCAGTATTGACTTGCCACACTGTCAGTGACTTTTAGCACCGCAGAAGCTTCTGAATGAATTCAATACAGCACTTGTGTCTTTAAAGACCCTGTCAACTACTGCAAAGACATCTCACTTACCGTTCACGGTGACAGTGTAGATCAAACACAAGGCACTTTCACTCATAGTTTCATTTATAAACAGAGAAACTCTGGACAGTTTATCAACACATTAACAGCAACTCTATCATTTTTACAAAGTGAAAATATCGCACTTTTAAAGTAATGACGAAGAAAGAATAAAGAAGGTTTGAGTGTTAAACCGACACAAGCACCAAAAGGCGTTATGGGAAATCAGTCTCGTCTATCTACTGGATGGGAGTGTAAAAAGTGGCCAACAAGCTGAGTTACACTTCACAAACAGAATTTTCAGTTTTGCAAATGCCTTTTTGTTTGTTTGTTTGTTTTTTTTTACAAATGGAAGAAATGACATATTTAAGACATACTATTTGTAAAAAGCAACACACAAGGTACAAATCAGAAATTTGTGTTTGTGGATGACAAAACGTGTGCAAATCAAAGACTATTTGTACATCACCCTCTGTACATTTGCAGGTATTAATGTTTTTTAAATTATTATTATTGTAGTACATGTTAGTTTAGGAGTGCTGTTAGTGTGATAGATTTGTTGTGTTTTTATAGTTTAAGGAATGTAGTTAGTTTGGTAAAGAGTTATGTTGTGACCATGAGTGAAAATGACATTGCAATTTACCTCTTCTGCCAGTGTCTGAGCTGCTGTATGTTAAAAGTAAATGGTATTTAATTTTTTTTACCCAGCTGCATCGGTAGCTGGCCCGTCTCTTTCTGCTGGGGGAGGGCTGGGTTCTTTATGGCAGCCTGGCTGTTGCAAAAAACCCAGCAGATAGGAATTAATGTTTTGTTTTAGGGTTTACAAACATTTTTTGACCATTTGGTCTTACTCGCTATGCCAGCAAAGAAATGTTAGTGGACTGAAACCACTAAGTTACAGATATAAGTTAAAGGTTTAATGACACAGTCAATTATATTTTTATCAAAGACATATCAAAATTATTGTAATCAGTTGATTTTTTTCCCCTTTAGTTTATGTACTGTCAGTTATTTTATATTCATTAGTTTTTCTCACAAATATTGAATTCTTCGTTGTCCTGATATTCCAAGTACTCATATTAGAAGGTACAATTGAATTAGCTGCATTTTCCCCCACATTGGCAAAACAATCATTAAAATGATCTACTATAGCTTTCTTTTCCTGAGCAACTGTATCAGAATTTGAGTACAAATATGTTGGGTAATCTTTGACAACTTTTTTTTTTTGATGATTTCATTTAAGAGCTTCCAAGTGCCCTTGATGTTTGTTTTATTTATTTATATATTTTTGTCCAACAAATCACTATAATACTGCCTTTTGCAAGATTGCATAATATTAGTTAACTTGTTTTTAGATGTCTTACAATTGTATGCAAACGTTTGTGCACCCCTGATGATTTCCATGATTTTCTTTTATAAATCATTGGTTGTTTGGATTAGCAATTTCAGTTAAATATATCATATAGCAGACAAACACAGTGATATTTCAGTAGTGAAATGAAGTTTGTAGGATTTACAGAAAGTGTGTAATAATTCTTTAAATAAAATTAGGCAGGTGCATAAATTTGGGCACCCCAACAGAAAAAAAATGCACCAATATTTAGTAGATCCTCCTTTTGCAGAAATAACAGCCTCTAAATGCTCCCTATAGCTTCCAATGAGAGTCTGGATTCTGGTTGAAGGTATTTTGGACCATTTGGACCATCTTCTTTACAAAACATCTCCAGTTCAGTCAGGTTTGTTGGTTTCCGAGCATTGACAGCTCTCTTAAAATCACACCACAGATTTTCAATAATATTCAGGTCTGGGGACTGAGATGGCCATTCCAGAACATTGTACCTGTTCCTCTGCATGAATACCTTAGTAGAGTTTTAGCAGTGTTTAGGGTCGTTGTCTTGTTGAAAGATCCAGCCCCGGCACAACTTCAACTTTGTCACTGATTCATGAATATTGTTCTCAAGAATCTGCTGATATTGACTGGAATCCATGTGACCCTCAACTTTAACAAGATTCCCAGTACCTGGCCACACAGCCACACAGCATGAAGGAACCACCTCCAAATATTACTGTAGGTAGCAAGTGTTTTTCTTGGAATGTTGTGTTCTTTTTCAGCCATGCATACCGCTCCTTGTTATGTCCAAATAACTCAGAACAATTTAGGCTGAGTGTAAATATACAGTTGTATGTAATGGTTTGGGCACCCCTGATCATTTTCATGATTTTCCTTTATAAATCATTGGTTCTCTGGATCAGAAATATCAGTTAAATATATCATATAGCAGATGAACACACTGATATTTGAGAAGTGAAATGAAGTTTCTAGTATTTACAGAAAGTGTGCAATAATTATTTAAACAAAATTGGGCAGGTGCATAAATTTGGGAACCATTGTCTTTTTTATTGATTTGAATACATTTAGCACTAATTAGTCAACACAAAATTGGTTTGGTAAGCTCATTGACCCTTGACCTCTTTACACGGGTGAATCCAATCATGAGAAAGGGTATTTAAGGTGGCCACTTGCAAATGTTTCCCCTCTTTGCATCTCTTCTAATGAGTGGCAACATGGCCTCTAAACAACTCTCAAATGACCTGAAAGCTAAGATTGTTCAAGATCATGGTTTAGGGGAAGAATACAAAAGCTGTCTCAGAGATTTCAGCTGTAAGTTTCCACTATGAGGAACATAGTGAGGAAATGGAAGATCACAGGCACAGTAATAGTTAAGGCCCGAAGTGGCGGGCCAAGAAAAATCTCAGATAAGCTGAAGGATGGTGAGAACAGTCATAGTCAACCCACAGACCTGCTCCAAAGACCTACAACATGATCTTGCTGCAGATAGTGCCTCTGTGCATCGTTCACCTATACAGCACACTTTTCACAAGGAGATGCTGTATGATGCTGTACTGCAGAAGAAATCTTTTCTGCGTACGCTCCGCAATTTTGACAATTTTTAGCCAATTTTCTACGGTAGGTGGGTCGATTTGTAACCATTTGCGAGTAATTGCTTTTTTTTATTGCTACAGTTAGTATTTTAAGAAGATATCTATCATTTCCTGTTATTTCTTCTGGTAGGTCCCCAAAATATAAAGCCGAACATGAAAATAGGATTTGCTGTCCAAGAATCTGCTGCAATAATGTTCCAAATGCTAACCCAAAACTGATGTATCTTGGGGCAGCTCCAGAAAATGTGGTGGTGATTCGCCTTTCCATTCCAACAACCCATCCAACATACATGGTCCGCTGAAGATAAAAAGGTCTTCATTTTAGGAGTAATAAAACAACAGACAAGATTCTTCCAACTGAATTCACACCATTACATACAGCAGGAAGTAGAAAAGACAGTTTCACACATATTGATAGATAACCACTGCTGATTGGTTGTCTGAGTTCTTTCTCCCATTTGTCCTTGATATACGTAGTTTGTGGATACTGCCCTATCCTTAGTAATTCCCTTGTAAAGCTTAGAGACTGCAGATTTCACATTTCTACTATATGCACGTTTCATTAACTGTATGATTTCACTAGGTTCTCCAGCTGTGCTTTCTTTTATTTCTTTTAAAAAGTACTGGCATATCTGAAGAAATCATGCTTGTCCAATTTATATTTATCTTTTAATGCCGTAAAGCTTTGTATTGTGTTCTTTCCCATTATGTTGCAATAAGCTGTGATACCTTTAATTTTCCAAGATTTAAAATTTGAATCCATACAATTTGGTTTAAACTTTGTGTCATATGCAATCATCTGAGTTTTTTTTGTCTAAGTTTAATTGCTTCATAATATCAAACCATGTGTGTAAGGTGTATAAGGTGATGGGGTTCAAGTGGTCCTGATAAGATAGTGTTAATTTATGATCAGCAATCATGGTTTGTAGTGGGATCCCCTTACAGCCCCTTTCCATCTCCTTCCACCTAGCCTCATACCCACTGTTACACCAAGCAATCACAATTCTTATTTGGGCAGCATAATAGCAATCCTTAAGATTAAGGAGGGACATACAACCAGCATTCTTACTAATGATAAGTGTACTATATTTAATCCTCGTTTTTTTTTGTTTTTTTTTTTCTTTCCCATTCCAGATAAAGCGAAAGATTTGTTTATCCCATTCATGAAATTGGCTGGCTGGGATTATAACTGGTAATAACAAGAAGAGATATAGCAGTCTTGGAAGTATGGATATCTTAACAATCTCAATTCTTGCACTAAAACTCAAAAGGGGTGCTGACCAGTTACTGAGATCTTCTTTAATCTTTTTGTTTATGATTTCAAAGTTTTTCTTATACAGGTCATTAGGACATAAAGTTAACCATACTCCCAAATATTTAATTGCCTTTTGAGACCAATCAATGGGAAGTCTTAAGTTCTGGAGATGGATTGTAGTTAAATGATAATACTTGTGTTTTTTGTATGTTGTGTTTGTAACCTGTATATGGGAATGTTCTCTTATTGCTTGTGCCAAAGGTTCTAAATAAAGTGCAAAGAGAGTAGGTGAGAGGGGACATCCCTGACACGTGGATCTTTCCAATTTTATACGATCAGTAAGACTTCCATTTACTCTGTTTCTTGCGGTAGGGGCAGAGTACAGGGTTCTGATACTGTTTCACCTGGGTGACCCAGCTGAAGTTGTTAAGGTGTTTCATGATTGTGAATATCCTGTTGATTGGAGGATTTTCTTCTGCTGTGTTGAGTTCCATCAGTTTTCCAGCTGTGGAAGGTTTACAACATTGGGATGTATTTTTTTGTTCCTGCAGACGGGCTCAGCTGCTGCCCTCAACCAGGCCCGTTGCACGAAGGAAAGCAAACCAATAAATTGTCTGGGGCCCCGACCTGGCCTGGGGTCCACCACAACTGGCTATGAATTTTATGCAACGACAACATTCTGCGCTCATCCAGATGTGAAGAAGCTGTAGGCCTCCAAATGTTTGTATGTCTTCAGGGCTTCTCCTGTGTAGGGTGCTGGAGTTCAGGTTCAGGTTCAGGTGACTTTATTTGTATCCATAGGTAGATCTGACTTGAAGCAAACAGAAAAGGATGTCCATGTTAGTCAGACACAACAATGGCAATGAAAACACTGAAAACACTAATGAAGAACATATGTAAAACAAACACAGACACCACTGGGCACTCACAAGCTTACTAAACCACTAAAAAAAAAAAACAAGCATCAGGAGAAACCACTAAAAGACGGTCAGCATAAAAATTGATGTGCAAAAGGCAAATAAATATATAAATATGTGCAAAACCTACTAAGATTTGTTCAAATGCACAATTGCCGCTGGGACAAAACTACTGTAGCGTTTTGTCCTCCACCTTGGGACATTAAACCTACGGCCAGAAGGTAGGAGCTGAAATTCATTAGCCAGAGGGTGGGAGTCCCAACTGTGATGCAGCTGGCTGTCCGCTGTAATTGTTTGGTGTACAGGGACTGTAAACTCAGCTGCGACTCACCAATCAGCCGACTGGACCATTTAATAATCTGACCCAGTCTGTTCCTGTCCTTCAGTGTCAACCTGCCAAACCATGCCACCAAAGAAAAAGATAATACAGATTCAATAAAAACACGATTTCACACCACCTCACAGTTTGCCTCAACTTCAGCGAATTATCAATGAAGTTTGCACAATTTCAACTGGTTGACCATTAATTATTGTGTTGTCAGGTGTTGTGTGTTGGGGGGTTTGGCTGGACATTTTGGTGTTGTTTTCTTTCTTTGCTCTCCAGGTGGTATGCAAACTGGTTTTTGTCTGTGGAGAAGGTGCTGGCAGAAGAGTCCTTCACCCTCATCAGCATGATTTGCAGCACCTGTGGATGATGCTCACGTGCAAACTTAAAGACTTTCAGCTGAAGCAGATAATGAGATGGCGTTCTGCATTTAAGCCATGAGTGATTCGAGCAGAATTGCCGGGAACTCGACCTTGTGACGTTCGTTTGTGAAACGCTGAGGACCGCGCCTGGGTTTGACACATCATGCCTGTGAAGGAGGACGGGTGAGGGACACATGCTGTCAGCACACATCAGAGGTGATTGATTGTCTGAATAAGTGTTAACAGTAATTTGGTATTTTGTTACGCAGTATATTTGAACATTGATGAGAATTGTGCAGCTCGCTTCTCACTGCCGTGGCGTACGGAATGATGATCCTCCACCTGTTGTGAGAAGCTGCTCATTTACATAAAGCTTAAATTCAGACCTGAATGTGTTGATGATAGTGTGTGCCTTTGAAGGATATTTGTTGTAGCTGTTGACTTACCTCACCTTTTCCATCCTTCACAGAGTCAGTTTGTCGTATCCACCTGGGGGGTGTTTGGCGGTGAGTCTGGGTCCAGAAGTATCGAGCTTTGATCCATTTGGGTGCTGGAGAGCGCGCCGTCCTTCACCTCGCCAAACAACCGCACATTTATTTTGTCCACCAATTATTGCACAGGAGAAAAATAAAACTGTTTTGTTTTTGGAACCGCTTTCTGGTTATTTAGCGCCGGGTTCAGTCAGACGCAGGTCCACTCCTCAACCCGTGTCTGCACATAACAGTAGTTCTCGGCCATTCCAAAATGGACCCAGCGGCAGAAGCGGTTCCTTTTGCTGAAAGAGTTCAAGAATACTTGGAGAAGATATGGGAGCAATTACAGCCTCTCGTAAATCAAATTAAACAGATGCTCGCATTACGGAGCTTGCAGCGCAAGCCGTTCTGCTTCCTGCTGCTCCAGCTGCGGCACTATCGATACCGGTGCAGATAACTCCGTCACCCAAGGGGAGGCGGAGTGCGGCGGATTATTCTGTGGATTTCCGAATTTTTTCTGCTCAGTCCGGTTGGAATGCCGCAGCTTTGAGTGGAGTGTTTGTAGATGGTTTGAACGATTCATTAAAAGATGAGCTAGCAGTCCATGACGAACCAAAAGATTTAAATGAGCTAATATCTTTGGCTATTCGTCTAGATGACTGGATAAAGGAGCGTGGACGCGAGAGAGGGCGGACATCAGAGCAGGTCTTTTCGTCTTGGGGCTTTCCCCGACACAGATCAGGGCTGCCTCTTCTTCGCCCCACTGAGACTCCTCCAACGGGACCTCTGGCTCCTCTTGCGGATGAGCCCATGCAGCTCGGACGAGCTGAAGCCGCCATATTGCCCCGGTCACATAAGCGTCAAGAAAGATAACAATGACGTATCTCCAGGTGTTCTTGGACAGGCATAATAATGGACACAACGAAAAAAAAAAAAAAAGGGGCAGATCTTTGGTTGTTTAGTTATTTGGGCTGTTTTTGTTTTCTTGTAAGGGATTATAAATTGTTTGGGGATTTAGAGGCGGTTCTGGTGGAGTGAACGACTGGCGGTTCGGAGCTCGGCTGGACTCAGGTAATCATTATTTGAAGTTAGGTAATTTTGTTTGAGGATTGGGTCGTTTTGTTTTGTTGTTTTTATTTCCCTGTTTCCCTAACCCCAACCTCACATTCTCTAAGACCGTTTGTCTTTTGGGTTGTGGGGTGCAGGTTGGTTACGCTGAGCGTTTCTCAGAAAACCTCTGCACCTAGGTGGGGGTTGTCAGGGGCGTTTTTTTAGGTTTGGTTGATGCCCGGTTCCACTCCAGCCCCGGTGGGCCTTTGACCGTTCGTCATTGGTGTTACCGGGGGTGGTGCAGCGGGAACGTACCTCAGTCGGAGTGGTGGGCCGATCTGTGCCGTTCGCCATTTCGGTAGTTCCACCCCTCCCGAGGGCTGGTGGTATGGTCGGTTTGGGGCACTGGACGTCTTTCCGGTTTTCTGCTGCGCTTAGGGGATGGGACTGGGTTAGTTTTTCCTGTTTCCTTCCCCAGCTTGGTAGTTTTGTGCCGTTCGCCAAAATTGAGCCGACGATTGGCTCTGGGAGTGATCTGGGGTCTTTCGGGGTGCTGGGGGAGGTAACAGGGTTTGCCAGTTGTTTTATTTGCCCCCGGGGTGGTATAATGAAGTCCGCCGGGGGTTGGATTTTTGTGTTTCTTATGTTTCCTTCCAGGTTCCTCCTCCAGGGTTGATGGGACGGTCCTCTGGGGGGGAATTGGCTTGTGGGGCCGACTAGTCAAGTGTGGCCGGGTCTGGGGTTCCTGGGTTGTGGGGAGGGTGCCTCCTGGGGTTGATGGTACGGTCCTCTGGGGGGCGCTGTTGCTCCATGTGTACCTGGGGACCTCTGTGGGATTCCGGCTTTGGCTGTTTCTCCTGGAACTGGCGGTAAAGGTCTTCTGGGGGGTGTTGGGCTCTGCAAGTCGTTCTGGGGGGGTTGTTTGTTATTTTTCTTTGTGAATTTATATTTGTATTGTGTTGTTGGGGCTGTGTTGGGTTGTTGTATTTATTGTATTTGGGTGTTTTTCTTTTCTTCCCGGGGTTGGATGGGACGGTCCCCTGGGGAGGGTTTGGGTGGGTTTTGTGTTTTTTCTTGTATGTTGGGTTGTATATGGGACTTTTTGGGTTTTTTTGTTGATGCCAGCCGGCCTTCCAGCCGCGGTGCCCTGTCCTGCTGTCTGCGGTGGACCTTGGGAGCATTACGCCGTCTGCTTCCTGACGTGGACCCCGGAGGGAGGTGCTGTTCTCGGGCCTGGTCTGTTTGGTCGCCGGGAGGCTTCCCGTTGATGGGGGGGGGGGGGGGGGTGCTGTTGTGTGTTGGGGGGTTTGGCTGGACATTTTGGTGTTGTTTTCTTTTCTTTGCTCTCCAGGTGGTATGCAAACTGGTTTTTGTCTGTGGAGAAGGTGCTGGCAGAAGAGTCCTTCACCCTCATCAGCATGATTTGCAGCACCTGTGGATGATGCTCACGTGCAAACTTAAAGACTTTCAGCTGAAGCAGATAATGAGATGGCGTTCTGCATTTAAGCCATGAGTGATTCGAGCAGAATTGCCGGGAACTCGACCTTGTGACGTTCGTTGTGAGATGCTGAGGACCGCGCCTGGGTTTGACACATCGTGCCTGTGAAGGACGACGGGTGAGGGACACATGCTGTCAGCACACATCAGAGGTGATTGATTGTCTGAATAGGTGTTAACAGTAATTTGGTATTTTGTTACGCAGTATATTTGAACATTGACGAGAATTGTGCAGCTCGCTTCTCACTGCCGTGGCGTACGGAATGATGATCCTCCACCTGTTGTGAGAAGCTGCTCATTTACATAAAGCTTAAATTCAGACCTGAATGTGTTGCTGATAGTGTGCCTCTGAAGGATATTTGTTGTAGCTGTTGACTTACCTCACCTTTTCCATCCTTCACAGAGTCAGTTTGTCGTATCCACCTGGGGGTGTTCGGCGGTGAGTCTGGGTCCAGAAGCGTCGAGCTTTGATCCATTTGGGCGCTGGAGAGCGCGCCGTCCTTCACCTCGCCAAACAACCGCACATTTATGTTGTACACCAATTATTGCACAGGAGAAAAATAAAACTGTTTTGTTTTTGGAACCGCTTTCTGGTTATTTAGCGCTGGGTTCAGTCAGACGCAGGTCCGCTCCTCAACCCGCGTCTGCACATAACAGTCAGGTGTGCTACCATGTTTCCTGAAATCAATGACCATATCTTTAGTTTTTGATGTATTGATCTGAAGATATGAGTCCTCACACTATTTAACAAAATGGTCAACTTCAGGGCTGTGGCTGCTCTCATTGTCCAGCAGACTGACAATCACTGTGTCACCTGTGTATTTTAAAATGAACCCGTTTTTAAGTGCTCTGACATACTGGTATAAAAAATGAATAACAAAGGTGAGAGCATACACCCTTGTGGCGAGCCAGTAGAACACAGTGTTTGATAAAATCCCATTCACTCTGACACTGTGGTTAAACTGTAAACCTGCAGACCCACGATGCATTAACAAAAAACACTAATTCTTTTTCCAAAATCCTTCTAAAATCTCCCGAATATGCATGATGTTAAAATGCACTAATAAACCTTCTTACCTCCCAATCTGGTTGCGCTTTCCACATAATACACAAATTCTTGATTGTTCCTGCTCAATGACTGCAAACCAGGGACGAATCCAGATGGAAAGGGGGGGGGGGTCCTCCACAGCACCCCTTGATTAAAGGTCCAGTGTTGAAGACATTTTTTTCTACTACTAACTCCAACATCAAACAAACATAGGTTGCAATTTCAAAGAAAGGTGAAAATGTTCAAAACAAAATACAAATACAACCCACATTAATGGGGGGGGGGGGGGGGGGTCAGATGAGAAAATAGTCAAACCTCCCCCCATTTTACATCCTGGCTAAAGGCCTGAGATTTTAATTGGTATTGAATGAAGTAAAAGCTGTAGAAAGTTTCCCCTTAAAATGTACAGTGAGAAAATAAGTATTTGAACACCCTGCTTTTGCAAGTTCACCCACTTAGAAATCATGGAGGGGTCTGAAATTTTCATCTTAGGTGCATGTCCACTGTGAGAGACATAATCTAAAAAAAAATAAAAAAATCTGGAAATCAAAATGTATGATTTTTGAATAATTTATTTGTTGTATTTACTGCGGCAAATAATATTTTTGAACACCTGTGAAAATCAATGTTAATATTGGTACAGTAGCCTTTGTTTGCAATTACAGAGGTCAAACGTTTCCTGTAGTTTTTCACAGGTTTCCCACACTGCAGCAGGGATTTTGGTCCACTCCTCCATACAGATCTTCTCTAGATCTTTCAGGTTTGGAGTTTCAGCTCCCTCCAAAGATTTTCTATTGAGTTCAGGTCTGGAGACTGGCCAGGCCCTCCAGGACCTTGAAATGCTTCTTACGGAGCCTCTCCTAGTTGCCCTGGCTGTGTTTTGGGGTCATTGTCATGCTGGAAGAACCAGCCATGACCCATCTTCAATGCTCTTAGTAAGGGAAGGAGGTTGTTTGCCAAAATCTCGCAATACATGACCCCATCCATCCCTCCTTCAATACGGTGCAGTCGTCCTGTACCCTTTACAGAAGAGCACCCCAAGTATGATGTTTCACCCCCCATGATCACGGTTGGGATGGTTTTCTTGGGGTTGTTCTCATCCTCTAAACATGGTAAGTGGAGCTGATTCCAAAAAGCTCATTCTGGTCTCTCTGACCACATGACCTTCTCCCATGCCTCCTCTGGATCATCCAGATGGTCACTGGTGAACTTCAACGGGCCGGGACATGTGCTGGCTTGAGCAGGGGGACCTTGCTGCCCTGCAGGATTATAAACCATGACTGCATCATGTGTTACTAATGTATCTTTGTGACTGTGGTCCCAGCTCTCTTCAGTCATTGACCAGGTCTCCTGTGTAGTTCTGAGCTTTCCCAGAATCATCCTTACCCCACAAAGTGAGATCTGCATGGAATCCCAGACCGAGGGAGATTGATAGTCCTTGTGTTTCTTCCACTTCTAATAAATAATCATAACAGTTGTTGCTTCTACCAGCTGCTTGCCTGTTGTCCTGAAGTCCATCCCAGCCTTGTGCAGGTCTACAGTTTTGTCCCTAGTGTCCTTAGACAGCTCTTTGGTCTTGGCTATGGTAGACAGGTTGGAGTGTGATTGAGTGTGTGAACAGGTGGCTTCTTAAAGAAAAATTAACAGGTCTGTGTGAGCCAGAATTCTTGCTGGTTGGTAGGTGTTCAATACTTATCTGCAGCAGTAACATACAAATAAATTATTTAAAAATCATACATTGTGATTTCCGGATTTTCTTTTTTAGATTATGTCTCTCACGTGGACATACACCTAAGATGAAAATTTCAGACCCTCCATGATTTCTAAGTGGGTGCAGGGTGTTCAAATACTTATTTTCCTCACTGTATTTATCCTGAAGTATTTAAATAATGTGTATGTTAAAGCCTTTGTGTAATATGATGCTGCATTAGAAAAGAGCAGCAATAGTAGTGGGTGAAATATAATCTTGTTCAGCAGAACAATTTGCTGTTTCTTATCTGTCTCCACCTTGTTTTACTTTAACGCTAGGACACGATCACAAAAGGGTTTCTATAAAAAGGTAGATGAACAGCTTATTAATTTGGTGTGAAAAACAATTTGAGTCAGAAGATTATTTTTGTTGTTTTGTTTTAATGGAGACAGCCACTGGGCATCCTGACCAGATGCCTGAACCACCTCACTGGCTCCTTTCTATATGAAGAAGCAGGGCCTCTACTCAAGTACATCCCAGAGATTTGGGCTTCTCACACTGTCCTTGAGTGTAAGCCCAGATACCCAATGGAGGACCCTCATCCCAGTCCCAAAGAAACTCTCCATAACAGGACTAAATGACTACATGCCCGTCACCTTGACATCTGTAGTCATGAAGTCTTTTGAACAGCTGGTGTTGAGCCACCTGAAGGACGTCACAGGACGTCTACTGGACCCCCGCAGTTGCCTACCGGGCAAACAGGTCAGTTGAGAATGCAGTCAACATGGGTCTGCATTACATCCTGCAGTACCTGGACTCTGCAGAGACGTACGTGAGGATCCTGTTCGTGGACTTCAGCACCATCATCCTCGACATTCTCTACAAAAAAAAAAAAAAAACACACTCCAAATTCTCTGTGCCAGCTCCCACCTGTCAATGGATCTCCAACTTCTTGATGGACAGGACACAGCAGGTGAGGCCGGGGAACATCACATCCAGCACACGAACAATCAGCAGTGGTGCCCCGCAAGGATGTGTGCTCTCCCCACTGCTCTTCTCCCTCCATACAAATGAATGCACCTCAGTGAACCCCTATGTTAAACACCTCCAAGTTTGCAGACAACACCACCATCATTGGTCTCATCCAGGATGGGGATGAGGCTGCATACAGACAGGAGGTGGAACAGTTGGTCCTCTGGTGTGGTCAGAACAACCTGGAGCTGAACCTGCTCAAGACTGTGGAGATGACAGTGGACTTCAGGAGAAACCTACCATCACCCCACCCCAAATTCTCAACAACACTGTGTCTACTGTGGAGACTTTCCAGTTCCTGGGATCCACCATCTCCCAAGATCTGAAGTGGACCTCTCACATAGACTCCATCAGCAAAAAGGCACAGCAGAGGATGTACTTCCTCAGGCAGCTCAGGAAGATCAACCTGCCCCAGGAACTGTTCATCATCTTTAACACATCCATCATCCAGTCTGTCCTGTGCATCTCCATCTCTTTGGTTCCCTCTGCCTCCAAACATGACAGGCACAGACTTCAACGAACTGTCAGGTCTACAGAAAAAAAAAAAATCATTGGAGCCAGCCTGACTCCATCTAGGACTTATACTAGTGCAAGACCAGGAAGCGAGCTGGTAACATCTCTGCAGACTGCTCACACCCTGGACTCTTCCTCTCTGATCGACATTACAGAGCTCTGTACAGTAGTGTTCAGATAATAGTAGTGCTATGTGAGCAAAAAGATTAATCCAGTTTTGAGTATATTTCTTATGTTACATCGGAAACAAGGTACCAGTAGATTCAGTAGATTCTCACAAATCCAACAAGACCAAACATTCATGATGCACACTCTTAAGGCTATGAAAAAGTAGAAAAGGGCGTGTTCACAATAATAGTAGCATCTGCTGTTGACGCTACAAACTCAAAACTATTATGTTCAAACTGCGTTTTTAGCAATTCTGTGAATCACTAAACTAGTATTTAGTTGTATAACCACAGTTTTCATGATTTCTTCACATCTGCGAGGAATTAATTTTGTTGGTTTGGAACAAAGATTTTGCTTGTTTACTAGTGTGCTTGGGGTCATTGTCTTGTTGAAACACCCATTTCAAGGGCATGTCCTCTTCAGCATAAGGCAACATGACCTCTTCAAGTATTTTGACATATCCAAACTGATCCATGATACCTGGTATGCGATATATAGGCCCAACACCATAGTAGGAGAAACATGCCCATATCATGATGCTTACACCACCATGCTTTACTGTCTTCACTGTAAACTGTGGCTGAATTCAGAGTTTGTGGGTCATCTCACAAACTGTCTGCGGCCCTTGGACCCAAAAAGAACAATTTTACTCTCATCAGTCCACAAAATTTCCTACATTTCTCTTTAGGCCAGTTGATGTGTTCTTTGGCAAATGGTAACCTCTTCTGCACCTCTTATTTAACAGAGGGACTTTGTGGGAGATTCTTGCAAATAAATTAGCTTCACACAGGGTCTTCTAACTGTCACAGCACTTACAGGTAACTCCAGACTGTCTTTGATCATCCTGGAGCTGATCAGGGTGAGGTGAGCCTTTGCCATTCAGGTTATTCTTCTATCCATTTGATGGTTGTTCCATTTTCTTCCATGCGTCTCTGGTTTTTTGTCCATTTTAAAGCACTGGTGATCATTGTAGATGAACAACCTACAATTTTTTGCACCTGCGTCTAAGTTTCCCCCTCCAATCAACTTTTTAATCAAACTATGCTGTTCTTCTGAACAATGTCTTGAACGTCCCATTTTCCTCAGGCTTTCAAAGAGAAAAGCATGTTCAACAGGTGCTGGCTCATCCTTAAATAGGGGACACCTGATTCGTTCCACAAAATTGACAAAGTCACTGACTGAATGCCACACTACTATTATTGTGAATACCCCCTTTTCTAATTTTTTTGTTTTGTTTTTACTAATAGCCCAATTTCATAGCCTTAAGAGTGTGCATATCATGAATGTTTGGTCTTGTTGGATTTGTGAGAATCTACTGGTACCTTTTTCCCATGTAACAATAAGAAATATACTCAAAACCTGGATTAATCTTTTTAGTCACATAGCACTACTATTATTCTGAACATTACTGTATGTCAAAACAATGAGACATAGGAACAATTTCTTTCCACAAGCCATCACACTGATGAACAATTGAACCTGCCATAAAATGCACCGATTTACGAGGTCTGTTAGAGAAGTATCCGACCTTTTTATTTTTTCAAAAACCATATGGATTTGAATCACGTGTGATTGCATCAGCCAAGCTTGAACCTTTGTGCGCATGCGTGAGTTTTTTCACGCCTGTCAGTTGCGTCATTCGCCTGTGAGCAGGCTTTGTGTGAGCAGTGGTCCACCCTCTTGTCGGATTTTTATTGCGAATAAAATGTCTGAATGATTTGGAGCTTTGCTGCATCAAATTTTTCCACAAACTGTGAGAGACCTCCAGGTGGACACCATTCGGAAAATTCAGATGGCTTTCAGGGACGATTTTATGGGGATTACACAGATTAAGGAGTGCTCCAGCCGGTTTAAAGACCGCCCACAGCGTCTGAGAGCGCGGCGCACTCCGAGCGCCGATCGACAGGCTGAAACAACCAGATCATTTCCAACGTGAAGCCTTTGTTGATCCGGGACGTCGTCTGACTTACACAACAATGGCAGAAGACGTGGACATCAGTACTTTTTTGGCACATTCCACTGTTACAGGAGTTTTTTTTTTCCCTCCGCTCCTCTTTCCATGAAAAAAACAAACTCCTGTAACAGTGGAATGTGCCGAAAAAGTACTGATGTCCACGTGCTCTCAGACGCTGTGGGCGGTCTTAAAAACCGGCTGGAGCACTCCTTAATCTGTGTAATCCCCATAAAATCGTCCCTGAAAGCCATCTGAATTTTCCAAATGGTGTCCACCTGGAGGTCTCTCACAGATTCTGGAAAAATTTGATGCAGCAAAGCTCCAAATCGTTTAGACATTTTATTCGCAATAAAAATCCGACGAGAGGGGTGGACCACTGCTGACACAAAGCCTGCTCACAGGCGAATAACGCAACCGACAGGCGTGAAAAAAACTCACGCATGCACACGAAGGTTCAAGCTTGGCTGATGCAATCACACGTGATTCAAATCCATATGGTTTTTGAAAAAAATAAAAAGGTCGGATACTTTTCTAACAGACCTCGTATATTCCTCGTGCACAACTTCAATCTGTTCTGCTTCTCCTTTGCACACATTCTTTATTTGCACATTTTATTCACACATTTTTACTGTGAATTATTCAGTGTTTAGTATATATTGTTGCCACTGTTGCCAAGTGCTTGCTCATAGGGGGTCGTTTTGACCGTTGGGGTTTTTCATAATTATTGTATGGCCTTGCCTTACAATATGGAGCGCCTTGGGGCAACTGTTTGTTGTGATTTGGCGCTATATAAGAAAAAAGTTGATTGATTGATATTTATACATGCTCATACAGAGAGTATAATTCACACTGGAGTCAAATCCCTTGTATTCTTGTAGATACTTGGCAAATAAAAGCTATTATAAACGGCTAAGTGGATCCTTGTCATTTGATTGGTGCTTTGTATGTCACGTGACATGGATTATTTGTCCCATTGTGTTACATTGCATTTAGAGTGCAAATTTAGTTCCATACGTTTGGTACCATTGCACTCTGCACACACACTGCGCTGTCTGGAGGCTGTTAGCAGGAAGTTAGAATGAAAAGCCGGGCTAATTTCTGACGTGATTTTTTTTCACTGCACTGAGGATGTATACAGTATTTTTTTTTTTGTAATACACGTGCACACAAGCGCCGACCCGGCTGTGTGAGAGCGCATGCACATCACAATTTGGACTTTAGCAGCAGTGGAACACCAAAATTTAAGTCCCTTTTCTGTTGTTTATAAATTAATTAAATATCAAATGATGTGGCCCTATTTTACCCGTTACATAAAACAAATAATCAATTTTTTTCCATTCTTTCAATGGAACGAATATTTAATTTGGTGAAAGCTGGAACATACCATTCAACTCAGCTTTACACACACAGGTGAGCACCTGGCAGCTGGGCTCAGGCAGGCCCCGAAATACAACATGTTGTCGCCTTCATGTGGACCCACCGCACACGAGGTAACAAAGGATCTGGCTCTGTTAGGCAGTGGACGGAGGCATAAGTCCACAGCACCAACACTCCATTATAGTCACCAAAAGTCACGTTAAAATATACGAGGTCTATTAGAAAAGTATCCGACCTTATTATTTTTTTCAAAAACCATATGGATTTGAATCACGTGTGATTACATCAGACATGCTTGAACCCTCGTGGGCATGCGAGAGTTTTTTCACGCCTGTCGGTTACGTCATTCGCCTGTGGGCAGTCTTTGAGTGAGGAGTCATCCACCCGCTCGTCGATTTTTTCATTGTTTAGGAATGGCTCAGAGACTGTTGCTTGTTTGATAAAAAATTTTTCAAAACTGTAAGGCACAACTGAGTGGACACCATTCAATAAATTCAGCTGGTTTTCGGTAAAAATTTTAACGGCTGATGAGAGATTTTGGTCTGGTAGTGTCGCTTTAAGGACGGTCCACGGCGCCTGACGGCGATCTGCGCTTCGAGGCGGCAGCGTCTCGCCGTTTCAAGTTGAAAACTTCCACATTTCAGGCTCTGTTGACGCAGTAAGTCGTCAGAGAACAGAGAACTTTCAGAAGAAGTCGGCATGAGGAGTTTATTCGGACATTCCATTGTTAACGGTCATGAAAGAACGTGCGGGCAGAGTCGCATGTCGGGCTGGACCCGACCGCGGGGGGTCGCGGCAGGAAAAACACCTCCGTTGGAAATCTTAACGGGCAAGTTGGAACATGCCCAAGCTGTTAAACAATTTCTCAGTTACTCACTTGTTGAAAGCCATTAAAAACCGCCTGAATTCTACAAATGGTTTTCAACACGGAGGTGTTTTTCTGTCGCGGCGCACACAGATTTGCCAAGTCGTCACGGAAACGACTCGGCGAATTTGCGCGTACGTCTTTCATTAAAAAAATGTCCTTAAACAGTGGAATGTCCGCATAAATTCCTCATGCCGGCCTCTTCTGAATCTTCTCTGTTCTCTCACGATGTCCTGGGTGAATTAAGCCTTAAATTAGGATGTTTTCAGCTCGAAACAGGCCGACGACAGCGCCTGGAAGCGCTGCAGGACGTCCCGCTCCGTGGGAAGTCCTTACACCGACAGAAACACCCCATAATCTCTCATCAGCCATTAAACTTTTCACAGAAAACCAGCTTAATTTCTCGAATAGTGTCCACTCGGATATTCCTCACAGGTCCAAAAAAATTTTGATAAAGCAACGCGCGCCGTCTCGAGCAGCGTGTGAAACAAAGGAATTCAGCCGAGAGGGCGGGACCACATCTCACTCAAGGCCTGCCCACAGGGAAATGACGTCACCGACACGCGTGAAAAAACTCACGCATGCGCACGAGGGTTCAAGCATGATTGGTGTAATCGCATGTCATTCAAATCCATATAGTTAAAAAAAAATAAAAGGGTTGGTTTATTATCTAAGATACCTCGTTATATATATAAACTTTATTTTATCCATGCAAACCAAAAAGAGCACATGTAAAATCTGAACAAACCTGTCTTATTCAGTTTGAGCACATTACAGTTCTTCCATATCTTCTGTGTATGGCCTGATTACTCACAAACTAGTCGTAGCAGTCAGCACCATCTGCACTCTGCCAAACAGATTGACCTCTGACCCCACTATCTGCAATGTGCTTTTGGAATCAAAATATCAAGGTAATGACGTTCAAAATTTATATCGTCACTTTCAGGTTGTGCACTTTGTGTGTGTTACTGCAGATTTTAGCCTGGCAAATCTTAATTATGATTAACTGGGTAGTTTTAAAACTACGTATCTCAGCGTTACATCAGACTGATGCAAGTCTGCTTCATTACTGAGGGCCAATCTTGTGTTTACAGTACAAATACAAATACAAAAGTGTCAATAAAAACCATTTAAAAAGTCTTTAATTTTCTGTTTCATAATAAAGTGTAAGACAGCCCAAAAACAACAACAATAATAATAATAGTTACAGGCTTTTGTGCTTTTTTTGTGAAGCATACATAATTTTCAGAATTTAAGGTGGACCCATTTTAAAGTGTGGGAATTGTTGGTCGACAACATGGTTCTTAAAGTAAGTGTTACACTTTCAATTTTTTTTTTTAACAAAACAGTACAAGCAATTTTGACTTTTTTATATGTTGCCATAAAAGATTCTCGTGGAAAGTCTACTGTTTCTGATCTGAACTCCTGCAGATCCTTTTGTTCTTTCATCCTTCCTGAGGGGCATAAAGCACTTTCATCTTTGTGCAAACAGGTCGAGAATAAATATAAGCAAAGTCACATGTGACCGTCCAGTTGGCCTTTGTGAACCTATATAGGTCACGTGACACCGGAAGCTCAGTCCCTTAAACCTTCTCGCAAGCAAACGAGGATTCCGGAGAACCAAGCGTCTATCGGTCAGCCAGGATCACTGAACTCCAGGATTCATAGAACCGTAGTTACATGCGTAACTTCCGTTTTAAACACGCACTTTAATCTCAGTGACGACATAAAGCAAAGATCAGAGAGCTTCGCACATGGAGACAACCAGACCCCGTGGTCGAGGGTCACCGGCTGAAGACTAAACGCAAGATTACAGCGGTGTCCGACAATGGACGCATGTGACACTGTTAAATGACCGCACTCGCAGAACACGTGCACGGTACTCTCTGCGCACACACAACCACAAAACAACCCAACAAGTCTTTTCTACTTACTTTGATGTGAGCCAAGAAGTCGGTTTAACCTTCAAATCGTTGAATTTGTTGTCGATTTGTTGTGTGGGACCTTGAAGAGAAAATTCACAGATTTGGGTTCGTTTAAAAAATAAAAAACTTTGCAGGAGACAAACTTTTTGTGCCGCAGCAGCTGTTGTTGCGTCAGTCCTCAGTGTGACATTTTCTCACCTGTCCTCCGTTGTGTAACAAGTTTGCTGGGACCTCTGGTGATTGTGTACATCATGTGAGAGGCAAAAAGTTCACCCCAGCGTCTGGTTTTTGTTGTTGTTGTTGTTGTTTGTTTTCTCTGCACGCGCTCCTGCAGCGCGCTCCCCCACTCGGCCTCAAACCTTCGAATTCTGCGAACCGGCAGGTGTGGAGCTCCAGCCGAACCCCGACCTGCTCCTGCGATAAGGCGGCGTGGAGGTCACCCAAGGAGACCTCGGCTGCACGTGCAGGGGACAAGGCGGTCAGAGGAGGACGCTGCGGCTCGTGACGTGGGAGGACAGCGACTCTCCGATCCTTCACCTCCTCCTCCGTGTGTGTGCGCGCACGTGCACTCCGCTGACCAACACTCCTGTCTGTGAGAGAACACACAAGGACACCGGCTGCACTCTGACGATTTCAAGACGGAAAACCACCATGCCGGCGAGTGTCAAGTCAGCAGCAACACGGCGAAGAGCTTGTGGTTAGAATTTCAAAATAAAACAAAACAAAACGTTTAATACCCGCTCAAGTGTTCAAACAGGTTGAATCAGGTCAGCTGGAGTCTGTTGAGTTCCTTGAAAACGTTTCAGGATCTACTTACTTTTACAGCAAATTAGTCTTTTTTCATGTTAAACATCCCCAGTGTCACATGTTTATGCCTGAAATGAATGTCATCAGTGTTTATCTAAACTGCTAATCTGACCTCCCTCAATTGCGCGCACACACCCGAGTGCTGTGTTTTAAATTTTATTATTTTTAATATTTTAGAAATTGACATCAAAAGACCACAGGCTACAATATAACTCCATAATATATCCATGAATTGCACATTTGAATAAACATGCCCTTAAACATCTGTCATTAGACACTTCATTAATCTGTCTTTCAGGGAGGAACAATTAGCTCTTTTAGGTCAATATTTAGCATGATGTTTGTAAATATTAGGCTAAATGTATAATTATTTGCATTAATCAATCTGCAAAAGGTTTAGGTATGACAGAAATTTGATAATGCAGTGTTTTCCTTTTTCCTCCTAATTTTCAGTCTTCATCTGTGGGTCAAAATAATTTTTTTTCTATTTTTTTAACCACTTAAAACAGTTCTGCATTTTTAAAAGTGGTGAAAAGTGGTCACACCATTTTCTTTCTTATTTATATCTGTTGTCAACCGTCAGTCATATCAACTGTGGTGCAGCACCAAAAGTATCATCTTATTTGACTGTGTGAACCAATCTTAGATGTAATCCTCTATGACATTTCTGACATATATGATTCTGCACTGCTGACTTTCCTTCTGGCCCTTGTTTCATGGTTACAGTTTCTGATGACAGTCTGTCCATTTCGGAGTTTTATGATATTTGTTACTGAATCTTTTTGGGTTTTTTTCCTGTTTGTAAGTGACCATTATCTGATCTCACAGCAGTCATATCACCAGTGATGACATGGAAAGCAGAATGAAATCAGAACTGAATTTGATCCGAGCACATACACAAAGGAAGGTAATAAGAAAAATACATAAATTAAACTTGACATGTTCAGACGGCTCATAAAACAGTAAGGAACTCAAATCTCACATCAATTAATCTGATTTGGCACATTCACCTCTGCTATGTTCACTTAATAGTTCTGTCAACTGGTCCCACATACCTCAGGGTGTTTAAATATCAAACAGAACATACTGTAAATACAATTAATTGTAAATTCGGTTAAATTAATTATATATTTTGTTGAACACACATTATGTGGTGAGGGTTAACAAAACTAGATTAAGTACATATATCTTGTAATTTGTTAAAGTGTACACTGCATCACATGCAGGCACGCAAGAAAAATGAAGGTTAGATGTAAGTCACTTCAGCTAGTGAACACAGCTCAAATTCTAAACCCTCCTTACAAATAGGCAGGCTGGCCTTTCTGCAAACGTTCTTCCACGATTTTGCCCTCTGTGGTGAGATTCAAACCCGTTCTTACACCCCATCTGTCCATTTTCAAATGCTTTCTGTTTCATAAACTGGCTGCCTACCTCGTTCTTCCTGTCGTTTTAGCATTGGATGAATCACCAAGAAATGCGGCACAGAGGTCTGGTGCTGTGTTGCGTCCTACGTGGACTTTGCCCTGCCAGAGGAAATGCTGTGGAGCCAGACAGCAGGATCCCGCTGAGCAGAGCAGCGGGGAAACGCCGGAGCAGGATGCTCATTCTGGAGCTAAAGCGGAGCAGAGCACACTGGGGGAAAGTGCTTGTCCCGGGGACAATGCAGGAGACAACCACCGAACCTCTCAGGGGCGCTACTGGGCAGAGTCTTTGACTGAGTGAATTCTGCTGTTGTTTGGGGATGTGTATTTGCTTGGACTGTTGTACTGGGTGTTGGGTACTGTTGTAGAAACCAGTGCTTTTGTCATTGAGGGATACTTTAGAGAACTTGACTTCATTCTGCGGAATCAAATGACCTGGATCAACTGAGGTCCAGGCTGCCAGTGAGTCACTGGACATGGACATCAGTATATCTGTGCTGTGACGGTGTTGAACTTGTAGCGACACCAACTTGTCTCCGCAGTGATGTTCATGCTCGTGGATCCTCAGCCTTGTGAAGATTGAAACATTCTGGGGAAGAGTTTATGGAGTCCAAGATCCTTGGACAGAAGTGTTGTGATGTTGATAAGAAAGAATGTCTTAAGTCCTGCTGCTTTCTTCATGTCCTATTGTATGGTATTACATTTGGACACAAATTATTGACCTACAGTAATAAAGACCTAAAATTTTGCAGATATTCCAAAATGGCACGGTGGCTATATGGGATTTTGCTATTTTTATCCTCCAGGGGGAAATGGAGGGGGAGTCTCGTTTTCTTACAAGCTGAATCCATTCCAACCACAATTAAATTGCATTTTAAAAATGACTGGAAAAAAGACCTGCTTATCATTTATTATTTTAATGCTATACGCCAC
Organism: Thalassophryne amazonica; assembly: GCF_902500255.1. Lineage (NCBI taxonomy): Eukaryota > Metazoa > Chordata > Actinopteri > Batrachoidiformes > Batrachoididae > Thalassophryne > Thalassophryne amazonica. Next base: position 46,023,003 of record NC_047117.1, read on the forward strand.
ACATTGTACAAAATTTGGTGCAGTGGTAGTGCTGTTTTAAACCTGTGCCCTGTTAATTAGAAAAAAATGTTCTTGGTTTCAACTTCTGCTGCAATCTTCATTTTCTATCCAGAATTTGGAGTAAGCATAGATACATCATTACTTGTCTCAACAATTCAGGTCAGTGGCGGTGTTTTTATTGGCCACTGATGCCGTCATGTGTAGACCAAAATCTGAGGACTGTTTCTAGCACCCCTTTGAATCTGTGTCACAGTGAAATGAGGCCGTTCCCAACAAGCTCTGAAGAGAAAATCAGGTCCAATCTGGTTTGAGCAATGTGTTCCTAACAAAGTGGCCAGTTAGTACATGTTGCTGAAAAGGCTTATAATAATATGATCCATTTGAAGAGGGCGGGAAAAGCATTCTGTTTCTGTACAGAAAAACAGCACAGATGTTCAAGTATATTAAAGTTTTCTGTTGAAAGTTGAATGCTTGGGGATTTTCTCAGTTTCAACACAGGGAACTGCTTTAATTTCTTTAAAGTAACTGTGTTGAATAAATTGCATAGTGCTCAAACTCTGTTCAATTTCACAAATGGTGAAGAGAATTTGAGCTACAGCTTGCAGAAATATACATATACCAGTCTGTGGTAATAATGCAAAAATAAATCATAAACATTGTTTGATTTTTTTTTTTAATGGTCATATACTTTTTGAACAGAAATTTGAATGTAGTCCATATTTATAACTCTCTTGTTATTACTCCATTATTTAAAAGCAGCTTTGATCAAGTGGATCTGGAAATGGATAAACATCATACTTTAAACATACATTAAATAACGATAACGTGTCTGTAGTGCCAACAGAAAGTCAAACACTTTAAGAAATGAAACACATGAACAAAGGATTCTTCATGACTGGGTAATGTGTTAATAATGCAGACTTTTATTTTGAAGGCAGATCCTGTTGTGGACTTTGGGTAACCCCACAGTCGTGACGTCAGTACACACCCCCGACACGGGGCTCTGTGGGCGGAGCAGCGCGTTTACTTTTCACCTATTAATGCAGACACGCAGATAAATAACCGTGTTTACGGCAACAAATAAACCAACACATTTCAGTGTGAATTGGCAAGAAACATTTACAGGTTTTAGAGAAAATTGCCTGCGATATATCGGACTCCAACTGCACACCTGCTAACTTTTAGTATATGGTTATAACTGTCAAAGTTTTCATTCACAAACATCGGACAAAACTTAAGCATTGTAGTACTGTACACATCAGAGCCCACATTAACGACACAGAAGACGGAGCGAACAACACGAGGACTTTAGCTGAGGAAGAGACAGACAAAAGGTCAAGCAGGTGTGTAACCAGAAGGTCATTGGCTCTCTGATTCGACGGGAAACTTACTGTGCCCTTGAGCAAGGTCCTTTTACCCAAGTAGCTGCCAGTGTTGAGATGAGCAGCTTGTAACGCACTAAGTCTGCTGAACTATCATGAACATTCAAAAAATTAGGTTTTTTTTTTTTTTAAACAACAGTAAATCCCTTAAGCTTCTCCCTGTTTTCACTCAGTCACCACAGCAGAGCGAGCTTGGATCTGCATGTTGATTTGGCACAAGTTTAACACCCGACACAACTCCACATTACATGGAGAATGGGTAGGTGTGGCCTTGAGTCGGGAGCCTTCTACTCTGGAAACAAGTGTACTTAGCTTGACCGCCACATAACATACTAAAAATGTTGGGTATGACATGGAAAGGAATAGTCAAGTGGCCTCTACATGCATGCATGCGTGTCATGTGACATGGATTATTCATACCATTTGCGGTTGTGTTTCATTGAATAGTTCTTTTTTAGTGTACAATTTTGGTGCTGTATGAAATGTGCTATTGCACGCCCTGACCACCGTGCATGCTCACACTACTACTTTAGCTAAACATAGCGGAGTTTGTTTCGCTGATGGACAATGATTTGAAGGAGTTAACTGATGCTCCCATTTCTTCTTCTAAAAAAAAAAAATCCACTACACTGTACGTAAGCTGTCTGAAGGCATGAAGAGCTGTTAGGCTGAAAAGCTGGACAGATTTCTGATGTAATTTTTTGCTGGACTGAGGAACTACACAAAGTCTTTTTTTTTTTTTTAAGTACACAAAGTCAGTGCACGGCATCAAGAACTACATCATAGCAATTTTGGTCTCCAGTTTAAAGTTTGTGTTGGACTGTTAAACACCAGTGGTGCACACCAAAATGTAAGTCTCTTTTCTGTTGTTTATACATTAATAAAATATCAAATGACAAGGATCTATTTTAGCTGTTATATAAAACCAATAATGAATGTTTTTTCATTCTTTCAATTGAATGAATATATAATTCGGTGAAAGCTTTCACCTCATGAAATATTCATACCACTGAATTCATAAACATTCATTATTTGTATACTAATTAATTAATCAGGATATGAATATGGTTTTGTTTTTCAATACCTTAATTTCAATTTTCAATTTATTTTCATTATATAGCGCCAAATCACAATAAGGTTGCATCAGAGTGCTTCACACAAGTAAGGTTTAACTTTACCAACCCCCAGAGCAACAGCGGGAAGGAAAAACTCCCTCTGAGGAAGAAACCTCAAGCAGAACAGACTCAAAGGGGTGACCCCCTGCTTGGGCCATGCAACAGACACAAATTATAAAACAATTCACAAAACGAACATACAGGAAATGTTGCCGGTGCACAGGATGGTTTCCGGAACAAACACCACACCCATCTCTGGATGGAGCCGCACCTCAAACTGAGAGAAAAGAAAAAAAAGCAGAATCAAGCATCAGAAAGACAAATACTGTGTAATTTGTCAGGATTAAGCAACAAGAAAAACAGAAGAAATACTAAGGTGATCGCCGGCCACTAGCCCTAAGCTTCACTAAAAGAACGAGAATTTAGATAAAGTTGAGGCCGCGGCACGCTCCGTTTCCTAAAAATGAATTAAAAGAGTAAAATGCATCAAACATACTATGCCAGTATGCTAGCCATATGAAAGGGAAAATAAGTGCGTCTTAAGTCTGGACTTGAAAGTCTCTACAGAATCTGACTGTTTTATTGATGCAGGGAGATCATTCCACAGAACAGGGGCATAATAAGAGAAAGCTCTGTGACCCGTAGACTTGTTATTCACCTTAGGGACACTAAGTAGTCCTGGACCCTGAGAACGCAAAGCCCCGGGCCGCTACGTAGGGTTTAATTAGGTCAGCTAGGGAGGGAGGTGCCAGTCCCTGAACAATTTTATAGGCTAGTAACAGAACCTTAAAATCTGATCTCACTGGGACAGGAAGCCAGTGACGAGATGCCAAAATGGGTGTAATGTGGTCAAACTTTCTGCTTTGTGTCAAAACTCTGGCAGCAACATTTTGGACAAATTGGAGAACCCTAATGCTGGACTGCGGTAAACCAGAAAATAGAATATTGCAGTAGTCCAATCTAGAAGAGACAAACGCATGAATCAGGGTCTCAGCATCAGCCATAGACAGGATGGGACAGATCTTTGCTATATTTCGCAGGTGGAAGAAAGCACTCCCTGTAATATCTCTAATGTGGAGGACAAAGGACAATGTATGATCAAAAATATGTGCCCAAGGGGTGCTATATAAAGGAAGAAAAGGAGGGGGCCTAAGACAGACCCCCGTGGAACCCCAAATTTCATGTCACTAAGGTTAGAGGTAGTGTTATTGTACAAAACACAGTGAAAACGACTGGTCAGGTATGACGTCAACCATGTAAGGGCACTCCCAGTAATCCCAAAATTATTCTCCAGCCTATCGAGTAGAATATGATGATCCATGGTATCAAATGCAGCACTGAGATCTAACAGCACCAGAACTGTAGTGGTGTCTGAATCCATTGCAAGCAGAAGATCATTCGCCACTTTAGTGAGAGCTGTCTCTGTGGAATGATATTTTCTAAAGCAGACTGCAGTGGCTCAAAAAGATTATTCTCTGTAAGGTGGTCCACGAACTGCTGTGAAACCACTTTTTCCAGAATTTTAGAGCAAAATGATACATTTGATATCGGTCTATAGTTTTTCAATACACTAGGGTCATGATTAGATTTCTCAAGTAATGGTTTAACCACTGCAGATTTGAAACAGAACACATCCAGACGTTAATGAGAGATTAATAATTTCCAGCACAGTCGGCCCAAGAGTGGGCCTCAGGTCCTTAAACAGTTTTGTTGGTATAGGATCAAATAACCAGGTTGTGCTTTTTGTTGACATTACGAGTTTTGTCAGCATGCCTATTGAGATACTATCAAATTCTTTAAATCTCGGTAATACCTCAGTAATGGCACCCACCTCAATAGCAGGATGTAGTGGCTGGTTAAGGCATGCTGGGATATGCTCAACCTAATGTCTTCTATTTTCTTCTCAAAGTAATCCAGGAAATCTTGTACTGTAAAAGGAGAGCAAACTGCAGGTGGTTGTTCATGTATACGTGTTGCCACCATGGCTAACAAGAACTTTGAGTTATGCTTGTTTTTGTTAATCAAATGAGAGTAATAGGTCCGTTTTGTTGCCAGTAGTGCATGCTTATAGTCTAAGATAGCTCATGCCATGCAAGGTGGAATACTTCTAATTTTTAAACTAGCCATTTGCATTCTAGACCTCTAGCCTTATGCTTGAGGTCACGTAAGTAGTCATTGAACCAAGGTGACTGTGTTTTGGGGGGGGGGCGTGGATGTTTTAGGTTTTAAAGTAATGCGCTAATTTTTTAAGGTTTTATTGTGGACATGCTGTGTCCATGTGCCTTATGGGTGATAGGGTAATCTCAGTACGTTCATGACAGGAGAAATGCATTTGAGAGCACTCTGATCAGGCTCCACGGACAACAGCATTAAACTGTAGTGCCTAAAACTCTCGTGAATATATTCTCTGGGTTTATAGAAGTTGTTATTGTGTTTGCTTTTATTAAATTCCACGCATCCTAAACGTAGCAAGTAGCAACACATATTATCTGGAATTTTGTTTTGGCAAGTTTTCAAGGTCTCTACTGCCATCTACTGGCCAGTAGTGTTCATTGCAGTATTCAAACTGAAGCTGGGCTGATATTTTCAATCACTGTACTCGGTTCCAGCTCACACGGTATCACAGAACCACATTGTGTAAAAGTTCAGAGCACACAGTTTATGTTCTCACACACGTACATTCAAAAAACACACGTCGGACTCGTGTTTCCAGAAGCAAAATGTAAACAGCTTTTTTTTCAGACCTTAATTTACAAAAACTCTCCATGGGAGACATCAAAGTTTTAAACAAACAAAAAAACAAAACAACAACCAAAAAACATTACAAGACAGGTCTGCGGTGTTTGCACAGGCACAGTGCAAGAGGTTGGACGCTTGTAGCGCTTCAGCAGCGGGATACTCTCACGACGACCAACCAGAATATCAAACAGGTTTGATTTTCATCTGACCATACGATCGCCAATCAGGAGGTGGTCATGAGATGTTAAACGTAGCTCGTTACTCCATGTATACTAAACGATGCAGGTGCGCAATTAACCTGAAACTCTGTGCGATCCAAAAATTCTCACACGGAATGAAAATCAGCTGAAAAAAGGCCAAAAACTCGCACTGGCCACCAGTAGATCATGGCAGTGTTCTATTATTTTGACACCAGTTATATCAGACGATTATCTAATTACAACTTGGCTTTTTTTTTTTTTTGAAAAAAAAAAGGCATATTTTACAAAAACACATTTATCTGTAAACACCAACACTCGCCACCACCTCACATTAACGTGTTGGTTACATAGAATGAATCAACCAATCAGTGTTAGCGGAGAGGCACATTTACCCAGAATGCCATCTGCCTGTGTTTGTTACAAAACTTCAGAATTAGTGCATTATTCAACATTAAAAGATATATGTTATATCTTAACTTTGCACAAATGACAGAATGACATTAATGGAGTTATTCTATCAGTATTCATTTTATTTATACACCAAACCATAACTCAGCACTGCTTTATTTTCTAATGCCCGTCACACCGGGTGCAATCAGACGCGGGGGTCGCATGGCGACGGACGCGCCTCTTCACCTGGTGTGTCGCTCTGCTGGGTAGACTTCGCTGCGAAAATTCGCACCGGTGCATCATTCAAATAGGAGGAGCTTCCATTCCGCTCGGCATCAAGTCATCATGACGGACCTTGATCACACGGAGCAAGTTGTTGTGAAAAGCTCCAATACAGAGAGTATCATTATTTGCTGCAGGAGCTGCGTCTGGATGACGGCCGCTTTCAGTGGTCCTTCCGCCTCTGCGGGGACCCAGTTTGAGGACCAACTGTCCCATTCATGGCGCACATGTAAACAATTAAAAAAAAAAGGAAGTCCGCTGCTTGCCTGCAGCTCGCTCTTCCCCCAAAAAACTCTGTCATAATTGTGTTTAGAAACCAGTCACCATTTGTTTTATTATACATCCGTGTAGTTAATTAATAAAATATTCTCCACATAGACGATTCGGCTCCGCGCGCGCACGGTAAAAATAAAAAAAAAAAAGAAAGAAACTCCGCGGCTTGCTGTGACGGCTGCTCTCGCTCTTTCCCCAAAAACCTCTGTCATAATTGTCTTTAGAAACCATCACCATTTGCTACATTACATCTTGTGTAGTTAATAAGTAAAATAATCTCCATGGACGATTCCCTCGCACGCGCACGTAAAATAAAAATTAAAGAAACTCCGCTCCCGCTGCTGTGGTGCTGCTGCTTGCTCCAAAAACTCTGTCATAATTGTGAAATAAAGGACAAAAGAACATAAGTCCTGCTCACAGGCTGCTAACAGAGACAGGACATGTTCACATCTTCAGTCAAACTCCAGACATCTCCACGTCACGACATATCCAGTCCCTGATTGGTCATCGCAGCGGCGAAGAAACGAAAACTCAATTTTTCAACTTGGGGAGAGGGCAACGCGACATGACGCGACGCAATATCGCGCTACAAACGCGCAAAACGCTCAAAATCGCTTCACTCGGTTGCTTCACTCTCGTCCATCGCATCGTGCTGCGCGGTTTGGCGCCAAAACGCGTCATTACATAGGAATTACATGGCAACCTGTGGCTGCAGTCGCTCGTGGTCGCGCCCGGTGTGAACGCAGCATTAGACCTCGGCCCCTGACAGAATCATCGTGATTGTGTAGAGAGTTGAGCTTTGTGGCTCCTCTTTTTGTGCATTTGTGGTGTTAAAACTCAAAATCAGCTTGTTAGTAGTTGCAAGTGTACCGGAGACAATCCTGGAATTTATCAGTTATCTGTAACTTCGATACATTTTTGGGCTGGTTTATCGTTTTAGCTTTATTGAAGATAACTTTTCAGTTGTCTGATTATCTGTTATCAAAGCAAATTTTTTTGGTTATCTGTGGCCACCACTGGTTTTAACAAAGGTGGTGTAATCAATGTCGAGTGTAGTTTTGACAACTGATTTTTAAAGTATCCACAAGACTGTCTACTGATTGGGCATTTTCCAACATGAAGCTAAGATATCAGCAGTCTAGCTTTGAGTTCAGTCGTAGTGAGTAGTTGATGCATCGCTGTAGTGATAAATAAGGTTGTTGTTCCACTAAGCCAGGAGAAAACTGTAAACCTAATAAGTGAGTGATCAGAGACCACCTAAGCAAGAGGCATGAGTCCGATGCATTGCTGAAATCCTAATGCACCTAGCTAACCAAATTAGTTTTAACCACACCTGCAACTATGCAGTTTGCTATGAGCTGAGTGCACTGATTTGAACATTTATGAAGACATAAATCTCTTAGACCTGTAGGGGCAACGGAAAGGGGTTTTCATTTATATGAAAGAGGCTAACATTTATATCCACACCATACTGGCACCAAACACACCTGCTATTGTGAACGCGAGCAGTGATTGGGGGGGAATGTAAATTATGATAGACCAACAACGCCACCCGGGGATATGCTCTCAGGACCATTCAAAACTTAAATTGTTTCCAAAAATGCTGCACTAGGTAAGGGAAATACAGAGAGGTGGAGTTCTCACAAAATAGATTTATTTTCACAATTTAAAATAGACCTACAATTATATAAAATATGTTCTCACCAGGGTTGGGTCATAACCGAAAGAACAAGATCGTGGGTACAAGCGGCCGAAATGGGCTTCCTCAGGAGGGTGGCTGGTGTCTCCTTTAGAGATAGGGTGAGAAGCTCGGTCATCCGTGGGGAGCTCAGAGTACAGCCACTGCTCCTTTGCATTGAAAGGAGCCAGCTGAGGTGGTTCCGGCATCTGGTAAGGATGCCTCCTGGGCGTCTTCCTAGGGAGGTGTTCCAGGCATGTCCACCTGGAGGAGACCCCGGGGAAGACCCAGGACTAGATGGAGAGATTATATCTCCACACTGGCCTGGGAACACCTCGTGATCCCCCAGTCAGAGATGGTCAATGTGGCGTGGGAGAGGGGAAGTCTGGGGTCCGCTGCTAGAGCTGTTGCCCCTGCAACCGCTAACTTTCAGTATTGACTTGCCACACTGTCAGTGACTTTAGCACCGCAGAAGCTTCTGAATGAATTCAATACAGCACTTGTGTCTTTAAAGACCCTGTCAACTACTGCAAAGACATCTCACTTACCGTTCACGGTTGACAGTGTAGATCAAACACAAGGCACTTTCACTCATAGTTTCATTTATAAACAGAGAAACTCTGGACAGTTTATCAACACATTAACAGCAACTCTATCATTTTACAAAGTGAAAATATCGCACTTTTAAAGTAATGACGAAGAAAGGAATAAAGAAGGTTTGAGTGTTAAACCGACACAAGCACCAAAAGGCGTTATGGGAAATCAGTCTCGTCTATCTACTGGATGGGAGTGTAAAAAGTGGCCAACAAGCTGAGTTACACTTCACAAACAGAATTTTCAGTTTTGCAAATGCCTTTTTGTTGTTTGTTTGTTTTTTTTTACAAATGGAAGAAAAATTACATATTTAAGACATACTATTTGTAAAAAGCAACACACAGGTACAAATCAGAAATTGTGTTGTGGATGACAAAACGTGTGCAAATCAAAGACTATTTGTACATCACCCTCTGTACATTTGCAGGTATTAATGTTTTTTAAATTATTATTATTGTAGTACATGTTAGTTTAGGAGTGCTGTTAGTGTGATAGATTTGTTGTGTTTTTATAGTTTAAGGAATGTAGTTAGTTTGGTAAGAGTTATGTTGTGACCATGAGTGAAAATGACATTGCAATTTACCTCTTCTGCCAGTGTCTGAGCTGCTGTATGTTAAAAGTAAATGGTATTTAATTTTTTTTTACCCAGCTGCATCGGTAGCTGGCCCGTCTCTTTCTGCTGGGGGAGGGCTGGGTTCTTTATGGCAGCCTGGCTGTTGCAAAAACCCAGCCGATAGGAATTAATGTTTTGTTTTAGGGTTTACAAACATTTTTTGACCATTTGGTCTTACTCGCTATGCCAGCAAAGAAATGTTAGTGGACTGAAACCACTAAGTTACAGATATAAGTTAAAGGTTTAATGACACAGTCAATTATATTTTATCAAAGGACATATCAAAATTATTGTAATCAGTTGATTTTTTTCCCCTTTAGTTTATGTACTGTCAGTTATTTTATATTCATTAGTTTTTCTCACAAATATTGATTCTTCGTTGTCCTGATATTCCAAGTACTCATATTAGAAGGTACAATTGAATTAGCTGCATTTTCCCCCACATTGGCAAAACAATCATTAAAATGATCTACTATAGCTTTCTTTTCCTGAGCAACTGTAATCAGAATTTGAGTACAAATATGTTGGGTAATCTTTGACAACTTTTTTTTTTGATGATTTCATTTAAGAGCTTCCAAGTGCCCTTGATGTTTGTTTTATTTATTTATATATTTTTGTCCAACAAATCACTATAATACTGCCTTTTGCAGATTGCATAATATTAGTTAACTTGTTTTTAGATGTCTACAATTGTATGCAAACGTTGTGCACCCCTGATGATTTCCATGATTTTCTTTTATAAATCATTGGTTGTTTGGATTAGCAATTTCAGTTAAATATATCATATAGCAGACAAACACAGTGATATTTCAGTAGTGAAATGAAGTTTGTAGGATTTACAGAAAGTGTGTAATAATTCTTTAAATAAAATTAGGCAGGTGCATAAATTGGGCACCCCAACAGAAAAAAAATGCACCAATATTTAGTAGATCCTCCTTTTGCAGAAATAACAGCCTCTAAATGCTCCCTATAGCTTCCAATGAGAGTCTGGATTCTGGTTGAAGGTATTTTGGACCATTTGGACCATCTTCTTTACAAAACATCTCCAGTTCAGTCAGGTTTGTTGGTTTCCGAGCATTGACAGCTCTCTTAAAATCACACCACAGATTTTCAATAATATTCAGGTCTGGGGACTGAGATGGCCATTCCAGAACATTGTACCTGTTCCTCTGCATGAATACCTTAGTAGAGTTTTAGCAGTGTTTAGGGTCGTTGTCTTGTTGAAAGATCCAGCCCCGGCACAACTTCAACTTTGTCACTGATTCATGAATATGTTCTCAAGAATCTGCTGATATTGACTGGAATCCATGTGACCCTCAACTTTAACAAGATTCCCAGTACCTGGCCACACAGCCACACAGCATGAAGGAACCACCTCCAAATATTACTGTAGGTAGCAAGTGTTTTTCTTGGAATGTTGTGTTCTTTTTCAGCCATGCATACCGCTCCTTGTTATGTCCAAATAACTCAGAACAATTTAGGCTGAGTGTAAATATACAGTTGTATGTAATGGTTTGGGCACCCCTGATCATTTTCATGATTTTCCTTATAAATCATTGGTTCTCTGGATCAGAAATATCAGTTAAATATATCATATAGCAGATGAACACACTGATATTTGAGAAGTGAAATGAAGTTTCTAGTATTTACAGAAAGTGTGCAATAATTATTTAAACAAATTGGGCAGGTGCATAAATTTGGGAACCATTGTCTTTTTTATTGATTTGAATACATTTAGCACTAATTAGTCGAACACAAAATTGGTTTGGTAAGCTCATTGACCCTTGACCTCTTTACACGGGTGAATCCAATCATGAGAAAGGGTATTTAAGGTGGCCACTTGCAAATGTTTCCCCTCTTTGCATCTCTTCTAATGAGTGGCAACATGGCCTCTAAACAACTCTCAAATGACCTGAAAGCTAAGATTGTTCAAGATCATGGTTTAGGGGAAGAATACAAAAGCTGTCTCAGAGATTTCAGCTGTAAGTTTCCACTATGAGGAACATAGTGAGGAATGGAAGATCACAGGCACAGTAATAGTTAAGGCCCGAAGTGGCGGGCCAAGAAAAATCTCAGATAAGCTGAAGGATGGTGAGAACAGTCATAGTCAACCCACAGACCTGCTCCAAAGACCTACAACATGATCTTGCTGCAGATAGTGCCTCTGTGCATCGTTCACCTATACAGCACACTTTTCACAAGGAGATGCCTGTATGATGCTGTACTGCAGAAGAATCTTTTCTGCGTACGCTCCGCAATTTTGACAATTTTTAGCCAATTTTCTACGGTAGGTGGGTCGATTTGTAACCATTGCGAGTAATTGCTTTTTTTTATTGCTACAGTTAGTATTTAAGAAGATATCTATCATTTCCTGTTATTTCTTCTGGTAGGTCCCCAAATATAAAGCCGAACATGAAAATAGGATTGCTGTCCAAGAATCTGCTGCAATAATGTTCCAAATGCTAACCCAAAACTGATGTATCTTGGGGCAGCTCCAGAAAATGTGGTGGTGATTCGCCTTTCCATTCCAACAACCCATCCAACATACATGGTCCGCTGAAGATAAAAAGGTCTTCATTTTAGGAGTAATAAAACAACAGACAAGATTCTTCCAACTGAATTCACACCATTACATACAGCAGGAAGTAGAAAAGACAGTTTCACACATATTGATAGATAACCACTGCTGATTGGTTGTCTGAGTTCTTTCTCCCATTTGTCCTTGATATACGTAGTTTGTGGATACTGCCCTATCCTTAGTAATTCCCTTGTAAAGCTTAGAGACTGCAGATTTCACATTTCTACTATATGCACGTTTCATTAACTGTATGATTTCACTAGGTTCTCCAGCTGTGCTTTCTTTATTTCTTTTAAAAAGTACTGGCATATCTGAAGAAATCATGCTTGTCCAATTTATATTTATCTTTAATGCCGTAAAGCTTTGTATTGTGTTCTTTCCCATTATGTTGCAATAAGCTGTGATACCTTTAATTTTCCAAGATTTAAAATTTGAATCCATACAATTTGGTTTAAACTTTGTGTCATATGCAATCATCTGAGTTTTTTTTGTCTAAGTTTAATTGCTTCATAATATCAAACCATGTGTGTAAGGTGTATAAGGTGATGGGGTTCAAGTGGTCCTGATAAGATAGTGTTAATTTATGATCAGCAATCATGGTTTGTAGTGGGATCCCCTTACAGCCCCTTTCCATCTCCTTCCACCTAGCCTCATACCCACTGTTACACCAAGCAATCACAATTCTTATTTGGGCAGCATAATAGCAATCCTTAAGATTAAGGAGGGACATACAACCAGCATTCTTACTAATGATAAGTGTACTATATTTAATCCTCGTTTTTTTTTGTTTTTTTTTTTCTTTCCCATTCCAGATAAAGCGAAAGATTTGTTTATCCCATTCATGAAATTGGCTGGCTGGGATTATAACTGGTAATAACAAGAAGAGATATAGCAGTCTTGGAAGTATGGATATCTTAACAATCTCAATTCTTGCACTAAAACTCAAAAGGGGTGCTGACCAGTTACTGAGATCTTCTTTAATCTTTTTGTTTATGATTTCAAAGTTTTTCTTATACAGGTCATTAGGACATAAAGTTAACCATACTCCCAAATATTAATTGCCTTTTGAGACCAATCAATGGGAAGTCTTAAGTTCTGGAGATGGATTGTAGTTAAATGATAATACTTGTGTTTTTTGTATGTTGTGTTTGTAACCTGTATATGGGAATGTTCTCTTATTGCTTGTGCCAAAGGTTCTAAATAAAGTGCAAAGAGAGTAGGTGAGAGGGGACATCCCTGACACGTGGATCTTTCCAATTTTATACGATCAGTAAGACTTCCATTTACTCTGTTTCTTGCGGTAGGGGCAGAGTACAGGGTTCTGATACTGTTTCACCTGGGTGACCCAGCTGAAGTTGTTAAGGTGTTTCATGATTGTGAATATCCTGTTGATTTGGAGGATTTTCTTCTGCTGTGCTGAGTTCCATCAGTTTTCCAGCTGTGGAAGGTTTACAACATTGGGATGTATTTTTTTGTTCCTGCAGACGGGCTCAGCTGCTGCCCTCAACCAGGCCCGTTGCACGAAGGAAAGCAAACCAATAAATTGTCTGGGGCCCCGACCTGGCCTGGGGTCCACCACAACTGGCTATGAATTTTATGCAACGACAACATTCTGCGCTCATCCAGATGTGAAGAAGCTGTAGGCCTCCAAATGTTTGTATGTCTTCAGGGCTTCTCCTGTGTAGGGTGCTGGAGTTCAGGTTCAGGTTCAGGTGACTTTATTTGTATCCATAGGTAGATCTGACTTGAAGCAAACAGAAAAGGATGTCCATGTTAGTCAGACACAACAATGGCAATGAAAACACTGAAAACACTAATGAAGAACATATGTAAAACAAACACAGACACCACTGGGCACTCACAAGCTTACTAACCACTAAAAAAAAAAAACAAGCATCAGGAGAAACCACTAAAAGACGGTCAGCATAAAAATTGATGTGCAAAAGGCAAATAAATATATAAATATGTGCAAAACCTACTAAGATTTGTTCAAATGCACAATTGCCGCTGGGACAAAACTACTGTAGCGTTTTGTCCTCCACCTTGGGACATTAAACCTACGGCCAGAAGGTAGGAGCTGAAATTCATTAGCCAGAGGGTGGGAGTCACCAACTGTGATGCAGCTGGCTGTCCGCTGTAATTGTTTGGTGTACAGGGACTGTAAACTCAGCTGCGACTCACCAATCAGCCGACTGGACCATTTAATAATCTGACCCAGTCTGTTCCTGTCCTTCAGTGTCAACCTGCCAAACCATGCCACCAAAGAAAAAGATAATACAGATTCAATAAAAACACGATTTCACACCACCTCACAGTTTGCCTCAAACTTCAGCGAATTATCAATGAAGTTTGCACAATTTCAACTGGTTGACCATTAATTATTGTGTTGTCAGGTGTTGTGTGTTGGGGGGTTTGGCTGGACATTTTGGTGTTGTTTTCTTTTCTTTGCTCTCCAGGTGGTATGCAAACTGGTTTTTGTCTGTGGAGAAGGTGCTGGCAGAAGAGTCCTTCACCCTCATCAGCATGATTTGCAGCACCTGTGGATGATGCTCACGTGCAAACTTAAAGACTTTCAGCTGAAGCAGATAATGAGATGGCGTTCTGCATTTAAGCCATGAGTGATTCGAGCAGAATTGCCGGGAACTCGACCTTGTGACGTTCGTTTGTGAAACGCTGAGGACCGCGCCTGGGTTTGACACATCATGCCTGTGAAGGAGGACGGGTGAGGGACACATGCTGTCAGCACACATCAGAGGTGATTGATTGTCTGAATAAGTGTTAACAGTAATTTGGTATTTTGTTACGCAGTATATTTGAACATTGATGAGAATTGTGCAGCTCGCTTCTCACTGCCGTGGCGTACGGAATGATGATCCTCCACCTGTTGTGAGAAGCTGCTCATTTACATAAAGCTTAAATTCAGACCTGAATGTGTTGATGATAGTGTGTGCCTTTGAAGGATATTTGTTGTAGCTGTTGACTTACCTCACCTTTTCCATCCTTCACAGAGTCAGTTTGTCGTATCCACCTGGGGGGTGTTTGGCGGTGAGTCTGGGTCCAGAAGTATCGAGCTTTGATCCATTTGGGTGCTGGAGAGCGCGCCGTCCTTCACCTCGCCAAACAACCGCACATTTATGTTGTACACCAATTATTGCACAGGAGAAAAATAAAACTGTTTTGTTTTTGGAACCGCTTTCTGGTTATTTAGCGCCGGGTTCAGTCAGACGCAGGTCCACTCCTCAACCCGTGTCTGCACATAACAGTAGTTCTCGGCCATTCCAAAATGGACCCAGCGGCAGAAGCGGTTCCTTTTGCTGAAAGAGTTCAAGAATACTTGGAGAAGATATGGGAGCAATTACAGCCTCTCGTAAATCAAATTAAACAGATGCTCGCATTACGGAGCTTGCAGCGCAAGCCGTTCTGCTTCCTGCTGCTCCAGCTGCGGCACTATCGATACCGGTGCAGATAACTCCGTCACCCAAGGGGAGGCGGAGTGCGGCGGATTATTCTGTGGATTTCCGAATTTTTTCTGCTCAGTCCGGTTGGAATGCCGCAGCTTTGAGTGGAGTGTTTGTAGATGGTTTGAACGATTCATTAAAAGATGAGCTAGCAGTCCATGACGAACCAAAAGATTTAAATGAGCTAATATCTTTGGCTATTCGTCTAGATGACTGGATAAAGGAGCGTGGACGCGAGAGAGGGCGGACATCAGAGCAGGTCTTTTCGTCTTGGGGCTTTCCCCGACACAGATCAGGGCTGCCTCTTCTTCGCCCCACTGAGACTCCTCCAACGGGACCTCTGGCTCCTCTTGCGGATGAGCCCATGCAGCTCGGACGAGCTGAAGCCGCCATATTGCCCCGGTCACATAAGCGTCAAGAAAGATAACAATGACGTATCTCCAGGTGTTCTTGGACAGGCATAATAATGGACACAACGAAAAAAAAAAAAAAAAGGGGCAGATCTTTGGTTGTTTAGTTATTTGGGCTGTTTTTGTTTTCTTGTAAGGGATTATAAATTGTTTGGGGATTTAGAGGCGGTTCTGGTGGAGTGAACGACTGGCGGTTCGGAGCTCGGCTGGACTCAGGTAATCATTATTTGAAGTTAGGTAATTTTTGTTTGAGGATTGGGTCGTTTTGTTTTGTTGTTTTTATTTCCCTGTTTCCCTAACCCCAACCTCACATTCTCTAAGACCGTTTGTCTTTTGGGTTGTGGGGTGGTGCAGGTTGGTTACGCTGAGCGTTTCTCAGAAAACCTCTGCACCTAGGTGGGGGTTGTCAGGGGCGTTTTTTTAGGTTTGGTTGATGCCCGGTTCCACTCCAGCCCCGGTGGGCCTTTGACCGTTCGTCATTGGTGTTACCGGGGGTGGTGCAGCGGGAACGTACCTCAGTCGGAGTGGTGGGCCGATCTGTGCCGTTCGCCATTTCGGTAGTTCCACCCCTCCCGAGGGGCTGGTGGTATGGTCGGTTTGGGGCACTGGACGTCTTTCCGGTTTTCTGCTGCGCTTAGGGGATGGGACTGGGTTAGTTTTTCCTGTTTCCTTCCCCAGCTTGGTAGTTTTGTGCCGTTCGCCAAAATTGAGCCGACGATTGGCTCTGGGAGTGATCTGGGGTCTTTCGGGGTGCTGGGGGAGGTAACAGGGTTTGCCAGTTGTTTTATTTGCCCCCGGGGTGGTATAATGAAGTCCGCCGGGGGTTGGATTTTGTGTTTCTTATGTTTCCTTCCAGGTTCCTCCTCCAGGGTTGATGGGACGGTCCTCTGGGGGGGAATTGGCTTGTGGGGCCGACTAGTCAAGTGTGGCCGGGTCTGGGGTTCCTGGGTTGTGGGGAGGGTGCCTCCTGGGGTTGATGGTACGGTCCTCTGGGGGGCGCTGTTGCTCCATGTGTACCTGGGGACCTCTGTGGGATTCCGGCTTTGGCTGTTTCTCCTGGAACTGGCGGTAAAGGTCTTCTGGGGGGTGTTGGGCTCTGCAAGTCGTTCTGGGGGGGTTGTTTGTTATTTTTCTTTGTGAATTTATATTTGTATTGTGTTGTTGGGGCTGTGTTGGGTTGTTGTATTTATTGTATTTGGGTGTTTTTCTTTTCTTCCCGGGGTTGGATGGGACGGTCCCCTGGGGAGGGTTTGGGTGGGTTTTGTGTTTTTTCTTGTATGTTGGGTTGTATATGGGACTTTTTGGGTTTTTTTTGTTGATGCCAGCCGGCCTTCCAGCCGCGGTGCCCTGTCCTGCTGTCTGCGGTGGACCTTGGGAGCATTACGCCGTCTGCTTCCTGACGTGGACCCCGGAGGGAGGTGCTGTTCTCGGGCCTGGTCTGTTTGGTCGCCGGGAGGCTTCCCGTTGATGGGGGGGGGGGGGGGGGGGTACTGTTGTGTGTTGGGGGGTTTGGCTGGACATTTTGGTGTTGTTTTCTTTTCTTTGCTCTCCAGGTGGTATGCAAACTGGTTTTTGTCTGTGGAGAAGGTGCTGGCAGAAGAGTCCTTCACCCTCATCAGCATGATTTGCAGCACCTGTGGATGATGCTCACGTGCAAACTTAAAGACTTTCAGCTGAAGCAGATAATGAGATGGCGTTCTGCATTTAAGCCATGAGTGATTCGAGCAGAATTGCCGGGAACTCGACCTTGTGACGTTCGTTTGTGAGATGCTGAGGACCGCGCCTGGGTTTGACACATCGTGCCTGTGAAGGACGACGGGTGAGGGACACATGCTGTCAGCACACATCAGAGGTGATTGATTGTCTGAATAAGTGTTAACAGTAATTTGGTATTTTGTTACGCAGTATATTTGAACATTGACGAGAATTGTGCAGCTCGCTTCTCACTGCCGTGGCGTACGGAATGATGATCCTCCACCTGTTGTGAGAAGCTGCTCATTTACATAAAGCTTAAATTCAGACCTGAATGTGTTGCTGATAGTGTGTGCCTCTGAAGGATATTTGTTGTAGCTGTTGACTTACCTCACCTTTTCCATCCTTCACAGAGTCAGTTTGTCGTATCCACCTGGGGGGTGTTCGGCGGTGAGTCTGGGTCCAGAAGCGTCGAGCTTTGATCCATTTGGGCGCTGGAGAGCGCGCCGTCCTTCACCTCGCCAAACAACCGCACATTTATGTTGTACACCAATTATTGCACAGGAGAAAAATAAAACTGTTTTGTTTTTGGAACCGCTTTCTGGTTATTTAGCGCTGGGTTCAGTCAGACGCAGGTCCGCTCCTCAACCCGCGTCTGCACATAACAGTCAGGTGTGCTACCATGTTTCCTGAAATCAATGACCATATCTTTAGTTTTTGATGTATTGATCTGAAGATATGAGTCCTCACACTATTTAACAAAATGGTCAACTTCAGGGCTGTGGCTGCTCTCATTGTCCAGCAGACTGACAATCACTGTGTCACCTGTGTATTTTAAAATGAACCCGTTTTTAAGTGCTCTGACATACTGGTATAAAAAATGAATAACAAAGGTGAGAGCATACACCCTTGTGGCGAGCCAGTAGAACACAGTGTTTGATAAAATCCCATTCACTCTGACTTTCTGTGTTCTGTTTGTTAAAAAGTCTAAAATCCAGCCCACAAGATTGTTGCCTAGATTAAAATGTTCTAAAAGCCTTTGGGTTAAAATACAAAGTTGAATTGTGTTAAAAGCTGAGGAGAAGTCAATACATAAAAGCTGGGCATGACACCCACTTCCCTCCAGATGTCTAAAAAACAAATTAAGCAGAGTGAGTGTGGCGGCCTCCACCCCTCTGTTAGGCCTGTAAGCAAATTGTAACGGATCAAGTGCATGCATAGTGTTTTTTAGCATTTCAGACCGTACCAATTTCTCAAAGATTTTCATCGGAATTGATGTTAGGGCAACAGGCCTAAAATCATTCAAAGTTGTGGGATTACTGGATTTAGGAACTGGGACCACAACAGCATCTTTCCACACTTTGGGAACATGCTGTGTTTCCAAAGACTGGTTAAAAATATGATTAAAAACTGGGCTCAGTTCTTTTGCACAAGATTTTAATAAGTGGCCGCAGATATTGTCTGGACCATAACTCCTGTGTACTTTTGTGCTAAGGAAGGCTTTTTCAATATCCTGTTGGTTAAAGGAAAAATGCCAGGGGTCACGGGGCCTGAGACCAAGTTCCTGAGTTTCCTTGCTAAAATCGGATTGTTAAAACTGTTAAAATGATTAAAAAAACAATTAAGAGCATTAGCTAGTTCAATATCTGAGTTGAAACTATCAAAATTCCCTGTATATGGGAATGTTCTCTTATTGCTTGTGCCAAAGGTTCTATATAAAGTGCAAAGAGAATAGGTGAAGTGTGTAGGAGTGTTGATAAAGTAGCTGAAAATGTCTGGATATAATACTGCACGTCTGGTTTCTGTTCAAAATTGATAAAACTGGTGAATGTCTGAGGGAAATATTGTAGGGATCCACAGTGATTCTCTGTATTTTCCCTAAATACCTCTTCTGATCAGGATTGAGCGCTTTAGCTATATCAGAAAAATGCGCTTGTCCAACCACAGACAATCCAGCACCAGCCATACTGTGGTGTGGAACTTGCAGTCCAGTATGGCTGCTTACACAAAACCGCGTGTTGTGTGTGATGTCATTGTACATTGTCTACAGGGCACCAAAAGGGCTGGAGCCGGCTCTGTTTAACAATCGGAATTTGTTCCTTGTGTGCAGTGCACGTAGCTTTGTTTGGCTACAGCCTGTTTCTGAGTAATGCAAAAGTAACAAGTAATGAGTTACTTTTCACTGAAAGTAAAGTAAAATCATTTCTGAAGTCGCGAGTGACATGTGACATTACTTTTTTGAGTGACGACTTCAACAATGTTCAGCATTGTTCCAAGAAATGCTTTCAAGCTGTTGGAAAAATACTGAAGCTTCATTTCCTAAATTAATGTTGATAAAAAATTCCCAGATAAGTAAAATCAACTCTTCAAAGAAAAAAAAAAACAAACAAAAAAACAAAAATTCAGAACCACCATCAAATCATACAATAATGACACAGGTTAGTCCAGATATTTTATGAGACGCCAAAATTTCTTTCTACAAAACAGGTCGCACAGAACAAGAGTGTGTCAGCACATGGATCCATATAATGAAATATGTCCTCTGCATTTAACCATCTTAATTACAGTGAGACACAATCCAACCAGGAGGAGCCGTGTGCAGCCACAGTCCAGAGCACAAGGACCAACTCCAGATGTGGAGATGTTGGAGTGCCCAGAGAAAACTCAGACACCAGGAGAACTGTGGGAATTCTGGAGTCTGTAGGGGCCCTTAACAAAAGTTGATGGGGGCCGTCCAACAAGGGTTCATCACCATGATGTTGTACGTGTGGTCCTGGACTTCACTGTTAGGCCTTTACCCGAGTACTATTATGTGTCGGACGCAGTCGGTGAACCGACCAGCGTTTGACATTAGGACCCAGTATAAAATAAGCAGAGCACGGTTCAAAGGATAACAGAATTTAATGACATAACAGTGAGTGCTTAATTAATAACAAATAAGTGCGCGGTCTGGCGAGGTGGAAAAACGGTGCGCTCCCAGCAGCACAAACGGTCCGGAGCCAGAACAGTTCGGACCCAAGGACCCCGCCGACACCCCCCAGGTGGCCGCGACCAACCGAGTCTGTGAAAGAAGAAACCATCATGTGAGTCCACCACTCCACACACAGAGAGACCACTCAAAGGTGTACATAATCAGCAAACACTTCCTGGCTTAATCACCAATCAGCTTCCCACCCTGCAGGCATGGAACACCCAGTTCAATTCTCCACTGCAGTGGGAGCTGATTAAACGACTAACATAACAGCTCAATATAATAAGGTGTGAGGGACACCACATCTACTGACTGTACTCATGTTAGTCACAAAACCTAAAGTACCTCAGGAAGTGTGCTGACGAGCGTGAGACCTCAACCCCTCCTCTTTCACAGACCATGACATCAAACCTGGTACGGTCTCTGCGTCCATGATGATGAGATGGTTCTCCGAACGTCGATCTCACCCATCTGGTCACAAGGTCGAGTCTCTGGCAAATACACACTGTGTACTCCAGACTTAAATGCAACCATGCCCCAATCCATATAGATGCACCACAGCTGTGAGTCCTGACGAGCTGCACATGACCAGCCTCAGGTGATCAGGGTGAGGTCCTAATAACTCAGCCACCCACCACTCAGTCCTGAACGCATGCCACCTGGAAGGAAAAACAGAAGACAGAAAACAGAAGACAGAAACAAAAGCCAGCCAGGCACCCCAGCCACACAACAAGTTCTGTGCTACTTTGCCATCTGAATCATTTTAATAATCTTCTCCTATTTAGTTAAAGTGACTGGAGACCAAAAACATTCCAAATGATATTTTTATTTGAAGTAAGAAATATTTGCAATACAGTGATCAAGGAAAGTAATTCAATGTGTATTTGAAGATAAGTCAATGTTACATTAATGCTGCTGTGAGAAGATGAACAAATATGTTACAGTTGTGCAGCTCTTTAAGAAAATAAGTTTAACATCAAAGAGTAGAAAAGTGATGATCCTGAACTACACATTATTACTATGTTAAAAAATGTCTTCAAGCGTGGGTTTTAAGAAGTCCCTCCTGTCATTGCTGTCCTTCAGTGGGGGATCCTGCTGTACAGGATGATCTTCTTGGGGTCATCAGGTTGTGGACAGATGATGTCACAGACATCTTTCAGGAGATCGAGGTTCTCCAGGATGTCTTCAGGCAGCTTGGTCTGGAAAAGATACAAATATATTAGAGTTGAAAGTCCATCAGGTAACTTTTCAGAAGAGTTCTCACAGACACTCAAGTCTGTTTTTAATGACGTGGTGTTTTTTAAAGTCATTTATTGATCACAGCTGCTCTGACTGATGAAGAAGGTAAAAGCAGATAGAATGTCACTTACTTTGTATTTGTCCTGGAAAACCTTTGGCAGCACCTTGGCCCAAAGTCCATGAGGGAAGGTCCTCAGCAGCTCCTTCAGCTTCAGCTTCAGTTCTGGGCTGAGAGCTGCAGGGGAGGAAGGAGGGCTGGAGGAGGAAGACAGGAAAGATTTCATCAGATGATTCTCTCTGTGACACTTTACCATCACTTCACTGTGTGTGACATGAGTTTCATCTCAGCTTTAATTCAACATTTCAGCTATTTCACTCCCTCACTGTTCCCTCTTCTTGTTCCCCACAGATGCTGATTTATCCTCAAACATCAGACCATCACCTGAACTTTTGTCCAAACTTGATATGTGGATGACAGTCAGCTGCGGGAGTTGCCACTAAAGGGTTTGTTTTGGCAAAGGTCAAGGTCAATGGGGTGAAAGGTCAAAATTTTGTGCACCAAACATAGCACACATTTGGAGGTGGATTCTGGAATTGCCCAGGTCAGATTAAATCGATGAAGGTGAAGGTCACTGTTGTTAAAAGTAAAAAAAAAAAAAAAAACAAGTTTCTTAGTCTGATTTACATGAAACTTGGGACACATTTGCAGGTGGTTTTTGGAAATGACCAGCAAGTTCACATTTTCCTGACCTCATGTCTTCCCTTCATTGTTGGCTGACTCCTCCCAGGTCCTTTTACTGATTTCTACCAAACTTGGCAAGTCAATGAAAGCTGACCCTGAAACTGCCCTGAAATAATTAATTTTGTCAAAGGTCAAGGTAAAGGAATTTGATTTTCAAGTCACAATTGGGTCTCCATGCAACCAAAGTTGAGACTGTGTCCAAATTCTTGCCACTTCATTGGACCTGTGTCTTGTGGCTGGTGAACTGTCCCAGGGCTGTCCCTTCTCAACAATCCTGTGTTATGTGCAGACGCAGGTTGAGGAGCGGACCGACGTCTGACCAAACCCAGCACTAAATAACCAGAAAGCGGTTCCAAAAACAAAACAAATTTATTTCCCTCTTGTGCAATAATTGGTGTACAACATAAATGTGCAGTTGTCTGGCGGAGTGAAGGACGGCGCGCTCTCCAGCGCCCAAATGGATCGAAGCCCGACGCTTCTGGACCCAGACTCACCGCCGAACACCCCCCAGGTGGATACGACAAACTGACTCTGTGAAGGATGGAAAAGGTGAGGTAAGTCAACAGAGCTACAACAAATATCCTTCAGAGGCACACACTATCAGCAACACATTGAGGTCTGAATTTAAGCTTTATGTAAATGAGCAGCTTCTCACAACAGGTGGAGGATCATCATTCCGTACGCCACGGCAGTGAGAAGCAAACTGCACAATTCTCATCAATGTTCAAATATACTGCGT
The DNA here is from genome assembly GCF_902500255.1 of Thalassophryne amazonica. Classification (NCBI taxonomy): domain Eukaryota; kingdom Metazoa; phylum Chordata; class Actinopteri; order Batrachoidiformes; family Batrachoididae; genus Thalassophryne; species Thalassophryne amazonica. The sequence goes on from NC_047117.1 coordinate 46,046,098, forward strand.
AAGAAAATACCAAATTACTGTTAACACTTATTCAGACAATCATCACCTCTGATGTGTGCTGACAGCATGTGTCCCTCACCCGTCCTCCTTCACAGGCATGATGTGTCAAACCCTGGCGCGGTCCTCAGCGTCTCACAAACGAACGTCACAAGGTCGAGTTCCCGGCAATTCTGCTCGAATCACTCATGGCTTAAATGCAGAACGCCATCTCATTATCTGCTTCAGCTGAAAGTCTTTAAGTTTGCACGTGAGCATCATCCACAGGTACTGCAAGTCATTAGGCCTGCACGTGAACATCCTCCACAAGTGCAGTCAATAATGCTGATGAGGGTGAAGGACTCTTCTGCCAGTACCTTCTCCACAGACAAAAACCAGTTTGCATACCACCTGGAGAGCAAAGAAAAGAAAACAACACCAAAATGTCCAGCCAAACCCCCCAACACACAACATCCTGTTTGTGATTTTTGTTTTTGTTATGGACAGGATTTCAGAGCTTAGTCAGAGATTGGAGGGTGTCCAGTTTGGTGATCTCAGAATAACATCTCTGCTTTTTGCAGATGATGTGATTCTGTTTGTGTCAGACTGAGACCTCTGATGCGCACTGGGCATGTTTGAGGCCCAACATGAAGCGACTAGGAAGACAATCAGCACCTTCAAATGCTCATGAGCTTTGGGTAGGGACTGAAAGAACAAGATCATGGATAAAAGGGAAATAATGTCCCTTTGTACGGTATTCCAGCCTTACACTCAGGGACAGGGTGAGACATTTCAACAACGAGAGAGACTTGGAGTAGAGCCATGGATCTTTCAGACTGAAAGCAGCCCACAAAGGTAGTTCAGGCATCTACTGAGGATGCCCCCTAGTCATCTCCCTCATGAAGTCTCCCACGCACGTGGGAGGAGGCCACAGGGAAGACCCAGGACACACTGGAGAGATTTTATCTCCAGGTGGCTTGGGAACATAGAGGGATTCTCCAGAAGGGGGTTAAAGGTCAGAACAGGGAAGTTTGCGTTCAGCTGCTTAGTCTGCTGACACATGACCCAGATAACTGGCAAAAATGAATGAATGAATTCGTAGCAAATGTGAGTTAGACTCTGGAATCGCCTTGCCTAGGTCAGCAAGAGGTCAATGATTTGGGTGAAGTCATGGTCAATATGGTCAAACGTCAGACTGCTGTAGCTGTTACTGTCTTCATGCCCACAATAAGTCCTCTTACTAAGTCATAAAAAAGACACAAGGAACAAAGCAAGTGTGTAAGTCCAACTCTAAATCACATAATTTACTCACTGTGCTGAAGACGGGAGTGAGGACCGGCGTTCTGTCGGGACCATCCTGATGTCCCTCGTCACGATGACACTGGCATTCTGTCTGCTGGAGGTGGACATTCTGTGAGGGGTCTGAGGTTTGTCTGCAGAGAGAAAGAGAGAGAAACAGTCTTCAGCTAAAGACTACTGACTCTACAGATCTTCAGAAATCTGATCCATCAAACAATAATAATTCAATTAAAGGTGGCAACATAACAACACACTGACAAAATAAATGTCCACGTCTCTCCTGGACTCAGAAGTTGCACACAAACATTTCCTCAGGTTTAAAGCTGTATCAGGTAAATTTGGCTCAGGGTTGTTTTATGCAAAGCACCAAACCAAAAGATTTACAGACTTTTCCAAACTGTCTGAAAACCTTTGTCATGACTTTAATGTCATTTTGTATTTATTCTAAGACAAACCTGCACATACAACATTCATACGGTATAAAAATTAAGAACATGGATATGAAGAATGTTTTGTTTTTTCCTGAAAAGGGGTTCGAACCTCAGAGTGACTGACTCAGGAACATCTTGATTGTCTGTTCAGTTCTAATCCAGAAATGTCACTTATGATTCAAATGGAAAGAAAAATGTACAATAAACAACAAGCAGCAGAAAGAGCTGGAAAGGAGTTTGTTTTCAGATACGTTTATCTGTTTGTTTCTGAGATTACGCACAACTTTTCAAGACGTTTCCAGAATCATTCAGAAGAACGAGCCCCTCAGTGACAATTGACTTGTAATTTCTTCGTGTGCAGCATCGACAGCAAAGTAAAAGGAGGGTGAATTAACGCACAATCATTTTATAAGTTCTTCACATTTCTCCCTTGTCCTCGGGTCGTCACAGCAGATCCACAATAGAGCTGTATGTGATTCAGTGGTTAAGGCCACATGACATGGAAAACCTGCTGGGGTGGCCTTGAACCAACAACCCTACGCGCCTGAAACAAGTGCACAAACCACTTGGCCACCTTCATTTTAAAGAGCATTTTTTGACGTTTACTGAGAAAAGCATGCACACGTGTACATCCACAGAAAGTCTCTTCAGCCAACCAGGTGTGTCTGATTAGACTTTTGCTGATTCGGTTCCGACATTAAGGGGTTAACTTTGAGCTTGCCCCGTACCATTACATTGTTCCAATTCCACAATGGAACAGTTAAAATTGTTTTTGTCCCAAGTGAAATGTTGAAACTGAAAATGTATAAAAATAATGCTCGGGTTGAAAAATCCCACAGTTACCCTTAAAAAGATTATATTCCAAAACCAAAATTTACCGTTGAATACTTGCGGTGCAGCGGGTCTGACCCTCACACTGGTGTTGATCTGGTGTGGTCGATTCATCTCCTTTGAGACGTGCTGAAGGCTTCTCACCTTGGCAGTCTGGGGCTCAGTGGACGAAAAACACATCATCTGCAAAAGAGTCAAAAACAAACATTGATGTGTATAAACCACGACCACGACCAGCAGTAAAATATCAGTATTTGGTGTAATTATATGGATGTTGGATGGTGTCATAATGGCACATATTGTTTTATCAGTGTAAGTTAAAAATCACAAACATTTCTTTTGACATGTTGGCTGTAATCTAGATGTGAGACACCAACTGCTGCTTTCAGCATATCAAGTTCATTTGTCAAAGTATTTCAGCTAATCTTCATAATTTTATGCTGCCAGCTGTTTATTTTATGCACCTTGTGTTATAGATATGTTGTGAAACAGAAGCTACAGTCCCAATTTCATCACTTTCCTCTGTGTGAGGTTGGAACCTTCAGCATCTGATGGTGAGTAAACAAACTGGAAATTTAATTCTGATGTGAAAAATATTCAACAGGCAGTAAGTATATAATGTAGAAATAGGTCCGCCATTGGACACATGACAGGTCTTCAGTCAGTTTGTTTTGACCTTTCTTTGGTTTTCCTTTAGGATCTCACAGGATCACTTGCTTAATGTGACTGAAGTCTGATTTCTTCCATTTACAGAGAATCATCCCAACTTCCATCATCTAATAAAGACTTCAGCATTCAGAGGTTTGGTTCAGTTCTTTCCAGAAGAAACTTTAAAAGTGAGTTTACAGGGTTTGATACAAGTTTGATTTGTAGACCATGTAGTTTTTGGATCAGAGTTGATGTAATCAACCTGAAGTTGCTTATGTTTGACAAGAGAATGGTCAGAAATTATTTTATTCCTCAAATAAAAGGAATGTAATATGCTGCTAAAATTAAGAACAGATATTATTTATATTGGAGTTTCTGTTTTAGATTTCTGAGTCTTACAATTAATGTCGGTAAAACAAAAGGCAAGAAAAATCACATTTAATAGTAAACAATCGTATACAAATGCTTAGAAGTTGTCTGCTTCAGAAATATAATGTGCTATTTATTATGGATTTTGGCATGTTGAATTCAAATATGACAATAACAATGGCTAACTGGCTACTTTTTCCAAGATATACAAGGTTTTACATTTTGTGACATAATTATATTGTAGTAGCTGGGGTACTCGGCGCTGCCCGGGTTAACCTGTTTTAGACATAAGCCAAATGCCAATCATTTTAATCAAAACAATTGCCCAACATTTGTTTTTGTAATACTGATGTCTTATAAATATAATAGTTAATGGGCTAAAGTTTGTCCAGCAGAACTATAAGAGGTGGACTCCCCAAAATAAGTGGAAATACTTGTTTAAAAGACAAACACATTTGAAGTCCTTCATGCAGACTTTGTTTTTCAATCAAATCTGTAACAAAATTACACACAAAAGGTAGGTAACAGTAAATGTAAATATCAATGAATCAAAATTGAGGTAGTGGTGTATTTCACTGTTTTTACATTGCAATTTTAGAAACATAAAATGAATGTATTCAGACAGGAAGGCAAACTGGGTTGTACAGGACAGTCAGGTGCTTAACAGTTGAGAACATAAAGTAGCTGAAGGAAGGGATTAAATAAACAGAGATGGCCAACACATATACAGAGCTGGAAATTTGAATCTGCCTGGCCATACCCACAGCCTCAGCCTAAGTATGTTTGGAAATTTGAATCTGTCTGGTCATACCCACAGCCAACTATTTTGAGAGTAATTTTCAGTTCAGCTTTAAAAAAAAAATGGTACCAGTTTGTTCCCCATGTCATGAGGATTCAGAATATATATAGTTTTTAGGACTACATATTATAGTTTGGGAGTTTATCCCGGACAGACAGAAGTGGCAGCATGAAAAGCACATGGTACAACACTGTATGGTCTTACATAAATGGCTATTTTGGGGGTAATTTTCAGTTCAACTTTTAAAAAAATGGTACCAGTTTGTTCCCCATGTCATGATTCAGAATATATATAGTTTTTATGGCTACATATTATAGTTTTGGTGTTTATCCTGGACACACAGACAGACAGACAGACAGACAGACAGACAGACAGACAGACATAGCCCTTTATGTATACAGATTAACAGTAGAGTTTTCATGAAAAATCATAAACAGGTTTTTTTTTGTTTCTCTGACTGTTTGTGTAATATTTCACCTGTTCTCTTCTTGTAACACTTTAAAAATCAGCAAAAGGGTTATACGAGGTCTGTCAATAAAGTTACGGTCCTTTTTATTTTTTTCAAAAACTATATGGATTTCATTCATATGTTTTTACGTCAGACATGCTTGAACCCTCGTGCGCATGCGTGAGTTTTTCCACGCCTGTCGGTGACGTCATTCGCCTGTGAGCACTCCTTGTGGGAGGAGTCGTCCAGCCCCTCGTCGGAATTCCTTTGTCTGAGAAGTTGCTGAGAGACTGGCGCTTTGTTTGATCAAAATTTTTTCTAAACCTGTGAGACACATCGAAGTGGACATGGTTCGAAAAATTAAGCTGGTTTTCAGTGAAAATTTTAACGGCTGATGAGAGATTTTGAGGTGATTCTGTCGCTTTAAGGACTTTTCACGGTGCGAGACGTCGCTCAGCGCTCTCAGGCGGCGTCATCAGCCTGTTTCAAGCTGAAAACCTCCACATTTCAGGCTCTATTGATCCAGGACGTCGTGAGAGAACAGAGAAGTTTCAGAAGAAGTCGGTTTCAGCATTTTATCCGGATATTCCACTGTTAAAGGAGATTTTTTTTAATGAAAGACGTGCGGACGGGTCCGCGCGTCGGGACGCAGCCGCCGCGACGCTCCGCCACAGGAAAAACACCTCTGTTGAAAGCCTTAAGGACAAGTTGGAACATGTCCTGCCTGTTAAACAATTTCTCATATACTCACTCCACTGAAAGCCATCAAAAGCCGCCTGGATTTTACAAATGGTTATCAACACGGAGGTGTTTTTCCTGTGCCGCCGCACCGCGTCGGCTGCGTCCCGACGCGCGGATCCGTCCGCACGTCTTTCATTAAAAAAAATATCCTTTAACAGTGGAATATCCGGATAAAATGCTGAAACCGACTTCTTCTGAAACTTCTCTGTTCTCTCACGATGTCCTGGATCAATAGAGCCTGAAATGTGGAGGTTTTCAGCTTGAACAGGCTGATGACGCCGCCTGAGAGCGCTGAGCGACGTCTCGCACCGTGAAAAGTCCTTAAAGCGACAGAATCACCTCAAAATCTCTCATCAGCTGTTAAAATTTTCACTGAAAACCAGCTTAATTTTTCGAACCGTGTCCACTTCGATGTGCCTCACAGGTTTAGAAAAAATTTTGATCAAACAAAGCGCCAGTCTCTCAGCAACTTCTCAGACAAAAGAATTCCGACGAGGGGCTGGACGACTCCTCCCACAAGGAGTGCTCACAGGCGAATGACGTCACTGACAGGTGTGGAAAAACTCACGCATGCGCACGAGGGTTCAAGCATGTCTGACGTAAAAACATATGAATGAAATCCATATAGTTTTTGAAAAAAATAAAAAGGACTGTTACTTTATTGACAGCCCTCGTATATTAATCCTTAGTAGCACAGTGGTAGCATTTCTTAAAACTACAGCCAATCAACAATTTTAAACATTTTCATTCTCCGTGGCCCAAAATTAGTGAACTTTGAATATCTTTATTTCAGAGGATTCTGGCTGTAGACCAGTGAAAATGATCCTTGGGGGTTGATGCAAATTCTTCAGTTGTGAATTCTAAACGTTACTTTGTGTGTGTGTGTGTGTGTGTGTGTTGTGTGTTTGGCAGAAATTTGCCTGTTTAAAAAAGTTCTTTCTTTCTGAAATGTGGCTGACAGACACTGATCAAGTCGATCACTTGATCCAAACAAATCACAAACCTCTCCAAATCGATTCTGCTGCATGTGGATGATGGAGGGCATGCTGAGGAGCAGAGACATCAGCGTTCTGTGTCCCATTTGTCTGAAGGCGACGTGTTCTCCAGTCAGCAGTTTGTACTCTGACTTAAGTTGGGTCAGTGACAGTCGCCCCTTATTCATCTGGAGGATGGCTCGGACAGTCTTCTGAAAAAGTTCAAGATCTTCCATCTGTGGAAAAACAAATTCAGAGATAAAGAAACAAACAGACAACAAACAAACAAGCTGAAACATTTATTCATTATTTCCTTTCCTTACCACTGTCGCCTGTGTGCTTGCTCTAGGGGTTGTGTGAAGCGCTTTGAGGCAACTTTGTTGTGATTTGCCGCTATATAAATGAAGAAAAAAAGAAAAAAAAGAAATTGAAATTGGAAACTGACAAAATGAAAGTTGCAGATGGAGACAGTGAAAACTGTCATCTGCATCACGTCACATATAGAACGTGGCCTTTATGCTCCACTGATGGATAAAGTAAAACTTGAGTAAATCTGCAGTTACTTGGTGGAATATCATTTTAATTTCTCCAAATTATTTTAACATGACATTAAATGTCTCAATGTGACTTTAAATTTAAAACAGATAAATTATTTGACAAATCCTCTACATTCTTTTATTTAAAAAAATCTAATGTCTAAAATACTGCTCAATTCAATGCATTTTAACCAGCAAAGTTACAGTATCTGAATAAATGTCCCCTGTCTGCCTCTGTCTTTATTTACTTGAACGGACCCACAGACAGCGTCAATTTACCCGAAATTCAGAGAAAGAGATTTTGAATGTTCACAGTAATTGGAAATAATTATTAAAGGTGTCTGTTGTGCTTGATTTATTATTATTTATTTATTATCGGAAGTTGCCAATGACAACTAATATGTTCTTTCTGGAACTGTAAAAGCAAATAAACAGAAAACAAGTTGGATGGTGCGAATAGTTAAAAAAAAAAAATTACATTGCTGTAGACAGGTGAAGATGTCCAGTTGTTATTCCTGTTCCAAGCGCATCCAACTGCTAACTAGTTGTGTGAACTAAGTGTTAACCAGTGCTGAGTGAAAAATGACGGTGGAGCGATTTGATGTCAGGTGTCACCCATGGCAACCAAACAAAACGAAACAAACAAAAAAACCCTACAACAAATAAATAAATAAATAATGGCTATATTAAAATAATTTCTTTTGAAACAATTACTCAGGAAAGAATTGTTGAGTTTAACTGTAAACAAATGTTTACAGTGATTTTAGTATCAGAAGCCTTCTTGATTTATTTTTACTCCTGATAAGGTATCATCAGACAAATCCCCCTCCAAGTGAAACACAAACTGCAATTAATAAATAAAACTGTTAAAAATGTAGCTGCACCCGATTTTGTAATTTATTTTTAAAGGTATGACTGGAGGTTGCCAGTGACTATGATCAAGTAATAAAAGTCATACAAACCCGTAAACAAGTTAGCTGGTCTGAAAGTCTTACTTTGCTGTAAACAGGTGAAGATGTCGTTATTAGTGCTATTCCAAGCGCATCCAACTGCGAACTAGTTGTGTGAACTAAAGTGTTAACCGTTGCTGAGTGGAAAATGACGTCAGAGCGCTTTTACGTCAGGTGTTACCCATGGCAACCAAACAACACAAAACAAACATACGGAGGAAGAGTGCCAAAATTAAATAAATAAATACGTCATTAAATAATTACTTAAATATGTAATTAATTAATTAAATGTCATTAATTAAATAAATACATCATTAAATGGTTAAAAAAATGTGTCATTAATTAATTTAAATTGAGAATAATTACTTAAATATGTCATTAATTTACATTGGAGAAGTAAAAGTGCCAAAACTAAATAAATAATCATTAAATAATTACTTAAATGTGCCATTAATTAATTAAAATTGGAGTTAAATACATAAATAATTATTTCAGTATTTAATTATTACATGGTCAAAAACATATATAATTATTTCACTATTTAATTAATTGTTTCATGTTCCTTGTGTTGCAGTGCGTCATATCTGTCAAACTAGGCCATCAAAGTCAGTGGGCGGGTTTCTAATACTTGGTTACCCAGCAACATCAAGTCACGGCAAATTGATTCCAGAAAATGGATTGATGCAGAGCTGGTGAACACATTCCTATACACCGGGTGGCGCTGTTCACCCCTACGGTGGCTTAGATACTCCATCAAAATTAACTTTATTTGCAAACACTAAAAGGTAAGGTCCTGCTGGCCTCGTGCCGCTCTGCACTTCCAGCAAACAAACAAACCTCAGCTTTCACTCATTTCTGAGTGACAAAAGTCTAAAAAAAAAAGAAAAAAAAAGTGCATCAGGTGCTGTGTGAGGACGAAGTGGACAACACGACCATTCAGCTCCTCAGCCACGTTTTATTTGTGTCTTTGATTGATCCCAATAATGCCTCAAGATTAGCTTCTTTTATCGTAAAATTGTATTTTTTCTTTTCTTGTATATAATTAATTTACAGTAACCCCCTTCTGTTCTGTTATTTTTTATGTGTAAAGATGTTTCAGGATTTTGTATAGTACCCATTTTATTTGTATTTGATTTATCAGTAAATTATATATCTATATCTATCTATTTGTATATATATGTATATATTTCCTTTATTTAACCAGGTAAAAGCCTCATTGAGATTAAAAATCTTTTTTCCAAGAGTGAGTTGGCCAAGAAGGCAACACAGCAACATGGACAGACATAACATACACAACAAATATACAAAATGTATATATATATGTACACACACACACACACACACACACACACACACACACACACACACACACACACACACACACACACACACACACACACACACACACACACACACACACACACACACACACACACACACTTCAGTAAATAAAATAAAAATTACATCATCCAGCCAGCATAGTATACAGGTAGTTACTAAAATGCCATGTATAAATAATTAATGGTAAAATAAAAGTAGTAAAGTAAAAGTAATATTAACAGTAATAGTCTAACACTTGCAAGTAAATGTAAATATTGAGCTGTAGAAAGCTTTCTCATTTTCATTATTTTCTCTCGTCTCATACAGGTGCACTAGATGCTGCAAACAGCAGCTGGAGACTGAAGTAAAGGAGCTGGATAAAGATTTTACCACCCTTCAAGATGACAGGTGGGCATGACACAAAATCAACATTTCAAATGAAAATTGTGACCATTAGTATTAAGGTTTTTAAAATGTGCAGATAATTTTTACTGTTCAGCAAAGAAGATGCTCTGAAAACCCAAGCAGTTGCCCGACTTCGAATTCTTGTGGAAGGAGCCATTCACAGATTGAAGGAGTATCACATCTGGGAGCACACTCCTCTGACCATGTCTGGGAACGCGCTCTCCCTCTGACAGTGTCTGGGAATGCGCTCTCCCTCTGACAGTGTCTGGGAACGCGCTCTCCCTCTGACAGTGTCTGGGAACGCGCTCTCCCTCTGACAGTGTCTGGGAACGCGCTATCCTTCTGACCTTGTCTGGGAACGCGCTATCCTTCTGACCTTGTCTGGGAACGCACTCTTCCCTCTGACCGTGTCTGGGAACGCGCTCTCCCTCTGACAGTATCTGGGCACGCGCTATCCTTCTGACCTTGTCTGGGAACGCACTCTTCCCTCTGACCGTGTCTGGGAACGCGCTCTCCCTCTGACAGTATCTGGGAACGCGCTATCCTTCTGACCTTGTCTGGGAACGCACTCTTCCCTCTGACCGTGTCTGGGAACGCACGCTCCCTCTGACAGTGTCTGGGAACGCGCTATCCTTCTGACCTTGTCTGGGAACGCACTCTTCCCTCTGACCGTGTCTGGGAACGCACGCTCCCTCTGACTGTGTCTGGGAACGCGCTCTTCCTCTGACCTTGTCTGGGACAGTCAACCGGCTGTGGACCAACTACTATGTGATGACCGACTTCCAGGCATGACTTGATTTGAAAGACTATATTCTTGCTGAATAAAGCATCATTTTTTGTCTTCTTTTAAATATTAAAGTGTGAATTCACCCCAAGAATCAAACCTCTGTTCTTTTGCACACCTCTGCACATGGATCACACAGCTGTAAACAGTATATTGGCCTGGTTCTGTTGTACTGTATATAGTTAGTTATATGTGTATATTGAGTATGAGAAGAATCACTCATTTGAGATCTAAAATTTTTTGTCAATGACACTAACATTTAGTAAACATTTAATAACTTGATAGCACATGGCAGTTTTTTTTTTTAATTATTATTTACAATTGGTAAGCTTGGTAATTAATTCATGATGCACTGCAACACAGGGACCATGAAATAATTAATTCAATAGTGAAATAATTAAATACTGAAATAATTATGTATTTAATTCCAATTTTAATTAATTAATGGCACATTTAAGGAATTAATGACACATTTAAATAATTATTTAATGATATATTTATTTATTTAATTTCGACACTTTTACTCCAGTTTAATTAATGACACATTTAAGTAATTATTCTCAATTTAATTAATGACATTTAATTAATTATTTAATGACATTTAAGTAATTATTTAATGATGTGTTTATTTAATTAATGACACATTTAAGTAATTATTTAATAACATTTATTTCATTTTGGCACTCTTATTCTTCCATAGTCTGCTACTGACAAGCCAGTTTTGAGTTTAAGCACTGCCGATGCTTTTGAGTAGACTCAAAGGTGATCCCAACACAAAAAATGAGTCAGCGTTACTGTCTTTGTGTGCCCTGCCCACTGTTGTAAGGAAGAGACATTTTCATTGACAGCATACAGAGCCCCTGATGTGACAGAAGTCATGAAAAGCAAAGCAGGTTTGACTTACGGTTTGATTTAAAAACCAAACTAATTCTGGACGGTTTATTTATATTCAATCAATCAATTTTTTTATATAGCGCCAAATCACAACAAACAGTTGCCCCAAGGCGCTTTATATTGTAAGGCAAGGCCATACAATAATTATGTAAAACCCCAACGGTCAAAACGACCCCCTGTGAGCAAGCACTTGGCTACAGTGGGAAGGAAAAACTCCCTTTTAACAGGAAGAAACCTCCAGCAGAACCAGGCTCAGGGAGGGGCAGTCTTCTGCTGGGACTGGTTGGGGCTGAGGGAGAGAACCAGGAAAAAGACATGCTGTGGAGGGGAGCAGAGATCGATCACTAATGATTAAATGCAGAGTGGTGCATACAGAGCAAAAAGAGAAAGAAACAGTGCATCATGGGAACCCCCCAGCTGTCTACGTGGTTCAGGGTCACCTGATCCAGCCCTAACTATAAGCTTTAGCAAAAAGGAAAGTTTTAAGCCTAATCTTAAAAGTAGAGAGGGTGTCTGTCTCCCTGATCTGAATTGGGAGCTGGTTCCACAGGAGAGGAGCCTGAAAGCTGAAGGCTCTGCCTCCCATTCTGCTCTTACAAACCCTAGGAACTACAAATAAGCCTGCAGTCTGAGAGCGAAGCGCTCTATTGGGGTGATATGGTACTACGAGGTCCCTAAGATAAGATGGGACCTGATTATTCAAAACCTTATAAGTAAGAAGAAGAATTTTAAATTCTATTCTAGAATTAACAGGAAGCCAATGAAGAGAGGCCAATATGGGTGAGATATGCTCTCTCCTTCTAGTCCCTGTCAGTACTCTAGCTGCAGCATTTTGAATTAACTGAAGGCTTTTTAGGGAACTTTTAGGACAACCTGATAATAATGAATTACAATAGTCCAGCCTAGAGGAAATAAATGCATGAATTAGTTTTTCAGCATCACTCTGAGACAAGACCTTTCTGATTTTAGAGATATTGCGTAAATGCAAAAAAGCAGTCCTACATATTTGTTTAATATGCGCTTTGAATGACATATCCTGATCAAAAATGACTCCAAGATTTCTCACAGTATTACTAGAGGTCAGGGTAATGCCATCCAGAGTAAGGATCATGTTAGACACCATGTTTCTAAGATTTGTGGGGCCAAGTACAATAACTTCAGTTTTATGTGAGTTTAAAAGCAGGAAATTAGAGGTCATCCATGTCTTTATGTCTGTAAGACAATCCTGCAGTTTAGCTAATTGGTGTGTGTACAAATCTATTTGTAAATATGTAATTTTTTTTAATTTGTAAAAAAAGGCATCTACAAAACTGAAAATTCTGTTTAAGTCTGACTGATACAGCGCACTGAATGGCGACCATGACATTTTGCCCCAAAATGCATAGAACACTGCTATCTACTGGATGGCAGTTTTCGTGTAAATAGCATCCAACTGTCATATGGTTGCCATTCGGTGTGCTGTATCAGTCAGACTTAATTTTCAGTTTTGCAGATGCCTTTTTTGTTTTACAAATGAAAAAAAAATTACATATTTTCAAATTACAGTTCTTTGCTACATTTACAAGTGCAAGTTAAAATTCTACCATGCAAAGCAAAAGCCATACATCAACAACATGCAGAAACCCTGCCGCCTTCTCTGGGCCCAAACTCATTTGAAATGGACAGACGCAAAGTGGAAAAGTGTGCTGTGGTCTGATGAGTCCACATTTTAAATTGTTTTTGGAAATCATGGACGTCGTGTCCTCCGGACAAAAGAGGAAAAACACCATCCAGATTGTTACCAATGCAAAGTTCAAAAGCCAGCATCTGTGATGTATGGGGGTGTGTTAGTGCCCATAGCATGGGCAACTTACACATCTGTGATGGCACCATCAGTGCTGAAAGGTACATCCAGGTTTTGGAGCAACACATGCTGCCATCCAAGCAACATCTTTTTCAGGGATGTCCCTGCTTATTTCAGCAAGACAATGCCAAGCCACATTCTGCACGTGTTACAACAGCGTGGCTTCGTAGTAAAAGAGTGCGGGTACTAGACTGGTCTGCCAGCAGTCCAGACCTGTCACCCATTGAAAATATGTGCCGCATTATGAAGCGCAAAATACGACAACGGAGACCCCGGTCTGTTGATCAACTGAAGTCGTACATCAAGCAAGAATGGGAAAGAATTCCACCTACAAAGCTTCAACAATTAGACTCCTCTGTTCGCAAATGCTTATTGAGTGCTGTTAGAAGGAAAGGTGATGTAACACAGTGGTAAACATACAGTGGGGTAAAAAAGTATTTAGTCAGCCCCTGATTGTGCAAGTTCCCCTACTTAGAAAGATGAGAGAGGTCTGTAATTTTCATCATAGGTACACTTCAAGAGACAAAATGAGGGGGAAAAAAAAAACAACAACCAGGAAATCACACTGTAGGATTTTTAAAGAATTTATTTGTAAATTATGGTGGAAAATAAGTATTTGGTCAATAACAAAAGTTCAACTCAACACTTTGTAACAATCTCTGTTGGCAATGACAGATCCTGTAAGTCTTCACTGGGTTTGCACACACTGTAGCTGGTATTTTGGCCCATTCCTCCATGCTGATCTCCTCTAGAGCAGAGATGTTTTGGGGCTGTCGCTGGGCAACATGGACTATCAACTCCCTCAACAAATTTTCTATGAGGTTGATGTCTGGAGACTGGCTTGGCCACTCCAGGACCTTGAAATGCTTTTTACGGAGCCACTCCTTCGTTGCCTGAGCGGTGTGTTTGGGATCATTGTCACGCTGGCAGACCCATCCACATTGCATCTTCAAATGCTCTCACTGATGGAAGGAGGTTTTGGCTTAAAATCTCACGATACATGGCCCTGTTCATTCTTCCCTTAACACAGATCAGTCGTCCTGTATCCTTTGCAGAAAAACAGCCCCAAAGTATGATGTTTCCACCCCCATGCTTCATAGTAGATATGCTATTCTTGGGATGCAAATCAGCATTGTTCTTCCTCCAAACACAACGAGTTGGGTTTTTACCAAAATGTTCTATTTTGGTTTCATCTGGCCACATGATATTCTCCCAATCCTCTTCTGGATCATCCATATGCTCTCTGGCAAACATCAGACGGGCTTGGACACGTACTGGCTTAAGCAGGGGGACACGCCTGGCACTGCAGGATTTGAGTCCCTCTCTGTGTAGTGTGTAGCCTTTGTTACTTTGGTCCCAGGTCTCTGCAGGTCATTCATCAGGTCTCTCCGTGTAGTTCTGGGATTTTTGCTCATCGTTCTCATGATGCACAAAAACAATAAAGTTTATCAGTTTGAACATTAAATATCTTGTCTTTGTGGTGTATTCAAATGAATATATGTTGAAGAGGATTTGTAAATCATTGTATTCTGTTTTTATTTACATTTTACACAAACTTCCCAACTTCAATGGAATTGGGGTTGTAAATAAACCATCCAGAATTAGCTTGGCTTTTAAATAAACCGTAAGTCAAATCTCCTTTGCTTTTCATGACTTCAGCCTCATGTCAGGGGCTCTGTATGCTGTCAAGGAAAATGATTATTATTTTTTTTAATTGTAGTATCCAGGCCCTTTCTGCTGGGGTCGGGTTGAGCTCAGACAGCTCCTCATGGCTGTCTGTCTGCTGCAGAACACAACAGAAAAGTAACGTGTGATTTTAGGGTTTACAAATCTTTTTGACCGTTCGGCTTTACTTACTATGCCAGCAAATAAAATG
Source organism: Thalassophryne amazonica (assembly GCF_902500255.1). Lineage (NCBI taxonomy): Eukaryota > Metazoa > Chordata > Actinopteri > Batrachoidiformes > Batrachoididae > Thalassophryne > Thalassophryne amazonica. The sequence goes on from NC_047117.1 coordinate 46,061,222, forward strand.
TTAGCGGAATAAAAATTAGCGAAACTAAATTTAGTGGAAGCTAATTGGTCCGCTGATGGTTTTTGAAGTTCGCTGAAAAGCTAATCCAATAACAAAAACGTTAGATTTGATAAGTAGCGGTTAGCGGAACTGTGCCCACCACTGAAAACCATGGCAAAAATAAATCCCACATGATAATTCAACCATTGCGGCGTACAGAGTTGTGCTGTGCTGCTGAAGTGAGCCAAAACACAAAAAAAGAAATTAAAGTTCCCTGGAAAGGCTGCGTCTGACACATGGGACAGCATGGCCCACTGCCAGCAGTGACAATGGCACACACGTGCAAGGCGTGCCCCGTGCACACACATAGCTGCTCATTCACCCGTTATGAATGCACGCGCACGCACACACCCACCCAGCAATCATGTCATCAGTCCACCACCTGCTCTACGCACATGCACATGAGGTCAGTAGCGCTGGGAAGACAAGTGAAGGTGTGATTGCATGAGTGAGTGAGTGAGTGACCGCACCATGCCGGCTTTGACACATATGGCATGAGTCCGGTCCATACGTTGATTGTACTCTGATTTCCAGTACCGGTGAGACAGACCGAACGGTCCCCCTAAAAACTGGCCCCCCTCATCACAGTTCATATATTAACACCTCGTTTCTGCGTCAAACTGCACTCCAGTCATCATCTATCTCAGCGACAGATATTTGAAGCTTTTGTACAACAATCATTTCCACATAAATTCTGCATTATTTCATCATAAAAGGTGGTGGATAGATCAGAGCACTGCTAAACGGGCTGCTGCTGATACGTTCACTGCGCATCGGACATTTCAATGCATCGCGGAATTTTGCCTCATTTCTGCTTAAAACAGCCTCGTTTTTGCTTAGAACTGACTTTATAATGATTTAAGAGGTTTTACCTTTATCATCTGATGGTTAATAATCTCATTTATCCATTTGATTGCTTTGAGTGAAGAGACTCCGTCTCAGATGTGCTGTTGTGGTCCAAAATGACACATGCGCAGATGCAAAAGGGGGACCGATTTTTAGGGGTAGACCCTTCGGTCTGCTACACCGGCAGGGACTATGAAAAGAGGAACACAGTGCTGCCTCCCACTCCGCTCCCATGTTTGCCACCTGGACGTTTGGACATCGGGCAGTCTTCAGCACCTTTTATGGCTGTCTGACGGCAGTCTGTGTCATCTAACTGTTGTCTGCATACGCTTTGGATGCCATTGTGCAGGTGTGAACGAGGGAGTCTGGCTGCATTCTGACACTGCTGACCACGCCTCTTTCCCTCCTGATTGTGTCCGATTATGGCAATATTTGCTGTGCTGGCCTGGTTCTTGCACAATCTTGCTATGTGTGATGGGGACTTTAGGATAGCGTGTGACCGAATAATCTTTCCAGATTCTTAAAAGCTTGAGATTGAGAACTATTTGATACAAGCCAACATGTACTGACGACAGCTCTTGTACATGTAACATAATAGGCCAACACGTGGGAGATTTCTGGCACTGTATAATTACTCTCAGTCACGTTTGTCTGTTATAGTAGAAACTGATTTGCAGCTTGCTATCTGAAGAGTGTATTAGCCGAGACCAACTTATTATGAAGCATTGCTTCATTTCACTTTGCTTACAGAGCTGAGTCCGACTTCTCTTACAACAGAGAGTGGTGTCAAGCCGTTCCATCCATCATTATGAGTTGTCTGCTCCGTTTGGTTGTATTGATTCAATGAAAATTGCTGAGTTAACTGTAACTTTATTTGAAATGAAGCAAATTACTTAAATTACACCATAAAAAGTGAGTTTGTTTGGTGTTACTCTGCATTCGTGACCTGGATCGTTACACTTCCTTATTAAATCACCTGTTTGCACTCTTAAAATGACTACCCATCCCCTACAATAATAACTGGCACCCTCCTGTACCCTTGTTATGGAGCCTCTCGTTCCCACCTGGTGCCTGCCACTGAATAGTCAAACCGGGTTGAAAAGCCAAACACATATTTGTTCCATCCACCCACTAAACCAGTTGTTTCTAATTAGTTCAACTCTTCAGGCAGGTAGATGAGCTCATCAGTGAAACCCCCAGGTGATTTTAGGATTGTCTGACTTTAACTCAGTGACACCAAGGTTTTCCACTTTTGATGTGAACCGCACTTGTTTAGTGGTATTTTTCTATAGCTGTGGCGTCACAATACATTCTTATACAATACTGGATTTTTCCACTGGTAAGTCTCTGTGCACATCTGTACTCTCTGTGTACCTACATGTGCATTTGCTGCTGCAATGTCTGAATTTCCCACAAAATTCACCGAAGTCTTCAGACCTCGATGATCCATGTCAGTGCTTACCATCCACCCACAGTCCCCCATACGTGACCCTCCTCAATATTCGATTAAACACAGCTGATTTTAAGATCATCACCAGTGAAATGAGATTTGTAATATTTTTTACCTGTTTATGGCCAGACTTGCCTGCATGTGATGGTGTGGTAACTTGAGATCCATTGAAGCTCTGAGCACCAAAGTTTAGAGGTACATTGCATAAGACCTCAGACAAGTGCATATATGGCTGTCAAGGTCATGGGAATGCAGTTGTATTTCTATGTATTGTTCCCTCTCATTCTCTGCTTCCCTCTTTCCTTCCTTCCTCTCTCTCTCTCTCAACCCAGCCAGTCGTGGCAGATGACCACTCCACAGCGTTTGTTTATGCCAGAAGTTTCTTTCAGTTAAAGGAAGCATTTCCTTGCCACTGTTGTTTTATGCTTGCTCTTCAGGGTCTGCCTAAATGATATAATAACAGAAGTGGAAACTCCATCTTCAGTGAGTAAAAGTTGCACCATCTATTGCTTCCACCTGCACACCCACAACAGGTTATTTCACTGGTTAGTTTATCTACCTGCCTGTAGAAATGAACTAATCAGAATCTGTTGGTTTAGTGGGAGGATGGAACAAATACATGGGTAGGACTTTTACTCATTGAAACCGGCGTTTTTCAGCTCTGTATAATACAAAGATGTAAATCATGAAGCTCTGTGGATTAGGGCTGCCACAAATGATTATGTTGATAATCAACTGGTCACCGATTATTTTTTGTGATCAATCGACTAATCGGATCATATGTAAATTGGGACTGATCACACCAGCATGCAGCTGTTATTTGCCTTTGAATGTTGCTATTGTTCATTATATCATTCAATTAATTATTCACTATGTGTTACTGTTGGCAATATTCTTCTAATATATTCATGCCAACGAGAGAGAGAGAGAGAGAGCGAGAGCGAGCTTCTCATAGGTTGTATCATATTTCTTTTCCATCATTGTGGTGAAGTGAGATCGGCCTCATGTCAATCACCAACACGTTTAAAATTGGTTCAGTCAGGATATTTGCTTGCTGAGGTGTGTATGTTGTTGGCTTGGTAACAAAGCTGTCCACTGATGAGGCACATATTCTTTTAGCACTGTAAAATAGTGTTGTAAAACATTAGCATTATCACATGACAACGCTGCTGTAACATTACAGCAAACACGTGTGCTAAGGCTAATGAAATTGTCACCGTTAATGCTAACATTTACAGCTATCAATACAAGTAAGTAGCTCACTATCGACGGCAATGTTAGCGGCTAACTAGCCGATTAGTTTACAGAGACCACTGTCCCTCTTCAGCAACATCTGAATCAGCTACAACATGCTTCCTTATCAGATGCTGCTGCATCGTCATTGTACCGCCATGGAAAGCAAGTTCTCCCTTTAAGATTTTGCAATGCACATTTTTGTCTTTAATTTGGTTAAAATGCTCCCAAACTTTTGAGTGCCTTGCCAACTAGCCATGACATTATTTGGGCGTAATGTTTCCAGTGAATTCACGGCTGACCAGATTACCACTGCTGCACATGTGCATCAAGGACAGAAAGGCAGCAGAAGATACACCGGTAGCTTTGAGAGAAAAAGAAAGCTTAAAAAAAATGATGTTGATTATTAGTTGGCAACAATTTTGACAGTCAATGTAATTGTGACTAGTTGACTAATCATGGCAGCCCTGCTGTGGACAAGGAGCTGCCCTGCTATAATATGTCAACCTGGGTTTGAATCCCGCTCGTACCATGTCTGTGTTACAAAAGATGACGTTAGAAAAAAAATAATCCTCCCTGTACAGTTGTTGGAGAAAGAGAAACTAGCTATAGTGACCCAAACAGTTTTTATTAAACCAGGCTGTAAACATGTTTATTTCTGGACTAAAGTTTGACATTTTAACATGGGCTTCTATGGGAAGCTGTTCTTTTCTGGAAACAGCCTCAAGCAGGCAGTCAAGGAACTGCAACCTTTTTCAGGAATCCTCACTTTAAGACCACTGACTCTTATTGCTTGATGTTAGTAGTGGGGTTCACAGTCTTCCACAAGGCTGTCTGTGATGTAGCTGACTTGGAGCAGATCCTGATAATACTGCTTCTCCGCTGCTGTGTTGACTGTCCAGGACACCACCTCCACTCCTCTCTGAGACCAGTACTGGATATAGTCCCTGCACAAAGAAAAGCAGTGACAACACAATTACAATTAATTCATGTCTACAATGACCCCCCCACCCCAACCACCACTCAGAAGTTAGCGCTGAGATATTTTCAAAAGAAAACAACATTTTATACAGAAATGTATTACTGAATCAATGTTAGTTTCAGGTGGCACCGTGTCTTAGTGGTTAGCATTGTTGCCTCACAGCAAGAAAGTCCTAGGATCACTTCCTGCCTGGTCCTTTCTGTGTGGAGTTTGCATGTTCTCTCTGTGTTTGCATGGGTTCCTTCTTGGTGCTCTCACTTCCAAACACATGCAGGTTAGGTGAATTGGACACTTTAAGTTGACTGTTGGTATAAGTGTGAATGTACTTGTCTGTCTATATGTGGCCCTGCGATAGACTGGCATCCTGTCCAGGGTATACCCTGCCTCTTGTCATGACTCCTGGGATAAGCTCCAGCCCCCTGTGATCCATCATTAGAGAAAGTGGGTATAAAAAAGAAAAGAAAAGAAAAAGAATGTTACAGTTTCTCTCACTTACAGTCCTAACATTTATACTTTCATCATTAGAGCCAAGCTAATATACTGGTTGGCCGATAATGTCAGCTGATATGAGCCTTTCACAAACATATTGCCGTGATTTTTACAGATATAAAATGTTTAATTTTACTGAATGAATAATGCAGAAAAAAATGCTTTGGTTGTTGGAAATGGCATCATTACACAGTTTGTCCAGCAGAGGGCAGTACAACTGGCAGTGTTTACAGTGCTGTCAAGCATGGCTTGGACCCCATTCCCCTTTGCCCACATTAGCTACAAGAGACATAGGCAAAGTTATAAGTTGCCATCCATTTTCAGTCGGTGCTGGTGTTTTACAGCGACAACATACAAGTGGTCACTATGCTGCCAGCCAGGCCAAAATAGACGAGAAATCTTTTTAATGCAAATGCTGAGCGATACAGCAACTGGCCATCTGAATGAAGCTGAATGATGGCAGTGTATGTTGATTTGTTGCCTGAACAAAATAATGCAAGATGGTGGGATACACTCCCAGACAGCTGTATTTCTGTATAATTAGAATGTTGGGCATGTTTTATCTGATATCTTGTAAAAGTTGGGGATAAAACGATTTTATATATTGGCAAATATATAAATTTTTTTTTTACTCTCTAATATTGGTACCCCCCCCCCCCCCCCCCCCCCCCAAAAAAAAAAAAATCCTCATCTGTCTGTACTCATCACTTACATTAAAGGCAATATAACATAATATTACTTTGAAGTGCTCTTTTTCTGGGAAGGAATTACTGTACAACATACATTTTAATAGACATCACAAAAGTGGGTGCAGAAATTTTACTTTATTTGGTCTTTTCTGTAATCAACACAGGGTCAAAAATATACATTCATTCATTTTCTATACTAGCTTAATCCAATTACGGTTCACAATTTAAAGTGTCCACTTCATCTAACCTGCATATCTTTGGAAACTGGAGGAAGTCAGAGCCCACAGAGGGAATCCATGCAAACACAGGAACAACATGCCAACTCTGTTGGGATATTTGACTTTTCTTAGCAGAACTGATAGTTAACTTTAATTTGTGGCTGTGTATAAAAAGGGCTATAAATGTAAGCAGTGTTTGTTTCAGTCCTCGTTTTCTAGCTTTGAATTTACCGCGTTTGAGATGGGTCATATTAATACGGTTTTGTGTGCTCTTGTTTACCGGCCTCCCAAATATAAGAATTTTATAAATGAGTTTTCTGATTTTTTAGCTGGGATCATACATAATTATGAACATGTTCTTATTATTGGAGATTTTAATATACATGTGTGTTGTCCTGATAGGCTGTTGGTGAGGGATTTTTTAAAGTCTTGTTGACTCTTAATTTGGTTCAGTCTGTAACTGGCCCGACACGAGCATGGACATACATTGGATTTGGTTCTTTCCTGCGGCCTGTCTGTGACAAATTTGGAAATCGGTGACTTTGGTTTTTCAGATAATTTGCCTGTTTTATTTTCTGTTGGTTTGATACAGACTTCAGTAAAACCTTGCACCCCTGTTCGGTGCTGTCGGGTTATTAACCCCACTACTGCTTCTCAGTTTTCTACGGCTTCTCAGCAGGTCTGTATCCCTTCTGAACTTTTTATTTGTGATATAGAAGATCACATTTCTTGGTTTTATTCTTCGTGTCAAACCATCCTGGATTTGGTGGCTCCATTTAAGACTTGGCGACCTAAGACTAGATCTGATCCTTGGTTAAATGATAAAACTCGTGCTGTCAGGAGAGAATGTTGCCTAGCTGAATGTAGGTGGAAAAAGGACAGATTGCAGGGATCTTTTGAAATTTTAAAAGATTGTTAGCGCCATTATCAGAACTTGGTAAAGGAGGCAAGAAGGGAATATTTCGCAAATATTATTTCCTCCCATAGTGACAACCCACGTGTGTTATTCACAACAACTGACTTTATACTGAATGTTGCACAGAATGCCTGTTTGGATGCTTCTCCAGAAATGTGAAATAATTTTGTGCTCTTTTTCACTGAAAAGGTTGGTATTATCAGGGCTTCTATTATAACTCTTTTTACCCAGTTTGAGTCTGTGAATCATTCATTTTTAGAAGATGTGATTGCCCATATTAAATCTTCAGGTCCCCCCCCCCCAATGACCCTGCTCCTCCACAATTTTTTAAAGAAATTCTACCTAGTATAGGGCAGTCAGTTATTGCAATAATGAATTGTAGTTTGTATTCTGCGGTGATTCCTGCTAAATTTAAACATGCAGTAGTGCAACCTTTGTTTAAAAAACCTGGCCTTGATCATACTGTGCTGGCAAATTATAGGCCTATCTCCAAATTGCGCTTTCTTTCTAAGGTTTTGGAGAGAATTGTATTTTATCAACTGAAACAGTTTTTGGATTAGAATGGTATCTTGAAGGAGTTCCAGTCAGGGTTTAAAACCCTTCACAGTACAGAATCTGCCTTAATAAGGGTCTTTAATGACATTTTTCTTGCATGCAATTCTGGTAACTATATTATTTTGGTTTTGCTTGATTTAACTTCTGCCTTTGACAGTGTCGGCCATAATATTTTAATATCTCAATTATATCAGTCAGTGGGCATTGGTGGTACTGCGCTTGAATGGTTTAGGTCTTATTTGGCAGATTGAACCTTTCCTGTGAATATTCTTGATTCAGAATAATTTTCCGTTCCTTCGGCATGTGGCGTTCCACAGCGCTCTATTTTAGGGTTGCTGATTTTTTCCCCCACTGTATTTACTGCCTTTGGGCTCTATTCTTAGAAGACAAGGGATTTCATTCCACTGTTACGCAGATGACTGCCAAATTTACTTGCCCCTGAAGCAGAACAATGTTCTTCCTTGAAACAGCTTCTGGTATGTTTAAATGATATTAAAGCTTGGTTGGCTTTGAAATTTTAAATTTCAACAAAAACAAAATAAAGGTGACGGTGTATGGACTTAGTGCTCCGTGTGAGTCTTCCTCTATTGATTTGGGACCCTTGGAGTTACAATCCCAAGTCCAATGAAGTTGGGACCTTGTGTAAAATGTAAAACAAAACAAACAAAAAAACAGAATACAATGATTTACAAATCCTCTTCAACCTATATTCAATTGAAAAAAAAAAAAAAAACCCCACAAAGACAAGATATTTAATGTTCAAACTGATAAACTTTATTGTTTTTGTGCAAATATTTGCTCATTTTGAAATGATGCCTGCAACACATTTCAAAAAAACTGGGACAGTGGTATGTTTACCACTGTGTTACATCACCTTTCCTTTTAACAACACTCAATAAGCGTTTTGGAACTGAGGACAATAATTGTTGAAGCTTTGTAGGTGGATTTCTTTCTCATTCTTGCTTGATGTACGACTTCAGTTGTTCAACAGTCCGGAGTCTCCGTTGTCGTATTTTGCGCTTCATTCATAATGCGCCACACATTTTCAATGGGTGACAGGTCTGGACTGCAGGCAGGCCAGTCTAGTACCCACACTCTTTTACTACGAAGCCACGCTGTTGTAACAGTGCAGAATGTGGCTTGGCATTGTCTTGCTGAAATAAGCAGGGATGTCCCGGAAAAAAAACAATGCTTGGATGGCAGCATGTGTTGCTCCAAAACCTGGATGTACCTTTCAGCATTGATGGTGCCATGCAATGTTAGTGCCCATGCCATGGGCACTAACACCCCCTTTTGAACTTTGTGCTGGTAACAATCTGGATGGTCTTTTTCCTCTTTTGTCCGGAGGACAAGACGTCCATGACTTCCAAAAACAATTTAAAATGTGGACTCATCAGACCACAGCACACTTTTCCACTTTGTGTTTGTCCATTTCAAATGAGCTCAGGCCCAGAGAAGGCGGTGGCATTTCTGGATGTTGTTGATGTATGGCTTTCGCTTTGCATGGTAGAGTTTTAACTTGCACTTGTAGATGCAGCGACAAAGTGTGTTAACTGACAATGGTTTTCTGAAGTGTTCCTGAGCCCACGCAGTAAGATGCTTTACACAATGATGTCAGTTTTAATGCAGTGCCGCCTGAGGGATCGAAGGTCACGGGCATTCAATGTTGGCTTTCGGCCTTGCCACTTACATGTAGAAAGTTCTCCAGATTCTCTGAATCTTCTGATTATATTATGGACTGTAGATGATAGAATCCCTAAATTCCTTGTAACTGAACGTTGAGAAACATTGTTCTTAAACTGCAGGACTATTTTTTCACGCAGCTGTTCACAAAGTGGTGATCCTCACCCCATCTTTGCTTGTGAACGGCTGAGCCTTTTGGGGATGCTCCTTTTATAAACAATCATGACACTCACCTGTTTCCAATTAACATGTTCACCCGTGGAATGTTCCAAACAGGTGTTCTTTGAGCATTCATCAACTTTCCCAGTCTTTAGTTGCCACTGTCCCAGCTTTTTTGAAATGTGTTGCAGGCATCCATTTCAAAATGAGCAAATATTTGCACAAAAACGTTTATCAGATTGAACATGAAATATCTTGTCTATTTAACATTAAATATCTTGGTGTATTCAATTGAATATAGGTTGAAGAGGATTTGCAAATCACTGTATTCTGTTTTTATTTACATTTCACACAACGTCCCAACTTCATTGGAATTGGGGTTGTATATTTTAAGCCTGTGATTGCTGATGCTGGTTTTAAGGTGGATAGAGATTTTAAAATGGACAGCCAAATTGCAGCTGTAGCAAAATCAGGCTTTTGTCATTTAAGGCGTTTGGCTACAGTAAAACATTTTCTTTCTAGACAGCATTTTGAGATGGTGATCGCTGCTTTTATTTAATCTCACTAGGACTATTGTAACTCACTTTATGTGGGAGTCAGTCAGTTGCTGGTTTTACATTTGCAGCTGGTTCAGATTGCTGCTGCATGACTTGACAGGAACTCAAAGGAGAGAGCACATTACCCCTGTCTTGCCCTCTCTTCATTGGTTACCTGTATATTTAAGCATTAATTTTAAAATTCTCATCTTTGTTTTTAAGTCTCTTCATGGCTTAGGGCCCTGTCCCACTGGGGATAGGATTAATTGCGCATGAATTGAGTATACAAATTACGGTCGTTTGTTGTCGTCCGCAACAAAAATGGCCAAAAATGACAAATGTCCCAGTATGAATTACGGATATATTAATAATATATAGTGAATATATGATGAACAATCACGGTTATATAACGCATGTAGTGAGGAAACTGATCCGACACATTGAGATTATCAGGGCAGTATTACGGGTGTATTATGAATGCATCACGCATGTGTTGCGTGTGCACGGCCTCTGCATTGCGGTCATAAAATAAGCGCACTCGGGCCATCGGCATCACTATTCACACCAGCAGTGCAGCCTCTGGAGCATTTGCTGGACTTGGACAAGTTGATCACAGAGTTAATGTTCTTGTTGTCATGCAAGGGTCAACTGTTCATGAGTTTGGGGAGCGGGAGGGGGGAAGCCGCTCGGGGTGTGAATCAGTGTTTTTTTTTCAGCGTGAGTTGTGGGTAAACAGCAACTCTTCCTTTTGTTGGTGTTAAATAAAAGTCCTGGATTGCAGCAGCTATTACGTCTTTGTGGATCTACACAGGCGGACCGGCACCGACTGGCAGGTATGTCGCTTTCTGCCTCATATAATACCTTGGGTTTACCTGTCGTGTTTGTTATGCATTCACAGATTGTTCGCAAATCAGGTGCAAAGCAGATGTAATAAAAATGCTTTATTCGTGGCCAATCTGTATGCATTCCCTACAAGATATTTTAGTTTGTGATGTGGACATGATGGGCACGATATATATCTGTTTTACACACTGTCCCAGTCCGCTGTCAAGCCGCAAATCCCTGTCAGTTGCGGATATCAGTGGTTAATGGCAGATATACAGCGCATAGAGTGAGTATGTATTGTGTATGAATTGAGTATATATGGAGTATGTAAGGTGGATTTCATCCGCATTCAGATTTTTGAACAGCTCAAAAATCCTGGCTGCGGACATGCGTGCCTCTGCGGATGATCAAGGGCATGTTCCGATGACGGCCGACTCATACAGGCATGTTACACGGATATTGCGGATGTTTAGCGAAAATGGGCCAATTTTGTGTGCAATCCATAGGCAAATCCTCCTAAACGCCAGTGGGACAGGGCCCTTAGCCCCACTGTAGCTCTCTGGGCTTCTCCACCCTTATATACACCTTGTCGGTCTCTCTGGTCAGCTGACCAGCTGTTCCTGGAGGTACCGAGATCTAAAAGGAAGCTCAGAGAGGACAGGGCCTTTTCTGTTGTTGCACCTAAATTGTGGAAGAGTTTGCCTTTGGGTGTAAGAGAGGCACCTTCATTGGCCACTTTTAGACGTCGTCTTAAAACCTATGTTTTTTATCTTTGGCCTTTCACCGCAGTCAGACTTAGTTTTTTTTAGATTTTATATTTATTTATTAACTTGTTTAAATATATATCTTAATGTTTTAACTGTATGTTTTAGCGTACAGCACTTTGGGTCAGCTTTGGTTGTAGTTAAGTGCTTTAGAAATAAAGATGGTATTGTATTTGACCATACAACACCTAAATAGAGCCATCCATCCATCCATTTCCTATCCACCTTATTCCGAGACCCCATGAGTCTTTGGGTGAATTATGGGTGAGACTTCCGATATGAATTCGGAACCGTCGTTTGTTTACATGTTAACTGTTTGCGCTTATCCACTTTCTACGAGGGTTAGAGACGTAAACAGCAGCTATCACAGCTCAAATGAGACAACATTACAATCCCGCTGTCTATAAATAGAGAGAGGTGGGAGAATGGCATGAAGAAGTGGCCTAAGATAACATACGGTAGCATTTTTAGCTACTTTCTTAACTCTCGCTTCGGATGGGGAGGCAAAGAATCTGACAAGCTCTGAGGCGTATCAGGACCTGCACAGCAATAAGGTCGGCCCCGTTCTGTTAAAAGAGGTCTTGGGAAACAACTTATTTACCTTAAGGCAGACGTAGAGGTCAGCAAAAGCTTTACAGTCCCTGATCACAAGCCTGGGTTTTAGTTTCAGCATCAGGTAAAATACAAACAGCAGGGTGTTCATGCATCACAGATCAAGGCAGATCTCCAGGTGGGTAACTTTTGTTAATTATAATGTATGAACTAATGTGACAGAATAAATGTGAGCCTTCATTAAAATATTAAGCCATATTTTTACATTTTACTTTACATCTCTCCAGATCCATTTGACAGCGATGTGTCTGCAGTTGTTTATCTGGACACCAACTGAGCACCTGGACTTGGACATTTCATTTGACAAAGTATTTACAGATATGCACATCAAACACCTCCAGAATTTCTACTTTTCACATTTCCAACATTAGTGGATGAATTTGTTACAAAGAAGGTTCTGCTCTGGCCCAAATATCTGAATCTCTTAAAAATACAGTAATCACTTAATGTGTAATGTGTGTTACAGACAACAAAAGAGTACCTTAGGAAGGAAAATAAAGGATGGAAATAAGACACTTTCAGTTGTTTTTTTTTAATTGTTACAAGGAAAAGTGTTTTCAATACATTTAAAATATATGTTCCAAAACCCAAAAACAAAATGCACAAAAAAAAAAATTTGTGTTCTGTACATGTCACTACTTTTTCCACCATAAGTGAAAGAAATAAAGATGATTATTCCACAGGGAGAAACAGCCACTAAGTACTCAACTGTGTTATTTACACAACAGTGACTGTATGACTCACTTCTTGAATCCAGGTTTTGTTTTTGTAAATCTGTCTCTGTGTAGTCAATTACACAGGTTGTGTTAGCAACATGCTTTTGGCAATGTTACTTTGATTATTTTATGAGGCAACCACACAATGAGATCATTCATGTGTTCACACATAATGTCTACTCACATCCCCACTGTCCTGGCCTTGTGATATTTTAATCTGTCTGCCATGGCAAGTGTTTGTCTTAGTTTCATCAAAGTCATTAGAATTTGGGCCACAACTGGTATTGCTGATGAAGTGTTTGTGAGTGGAATCCTGCATACAGACGGGAGTCTGCATCACTGTCTAAGACGCAGTCAGCTACAGGGTGTGGCAGTCCTGGTGGTGGTGGATGCATTTCACACGTGATAGTAGGTCCTTTTGAACAGGTGTGATTTTCCATCGCTGGGCATCACATGATGACTTCCTCATCCTGATCCATCTCATCTTGTTCATCTGAGGGCAGCAATACAGGACATGATTATCAAGAAGTGGTGCATTAGCATTTTCATTACAACACTTTAATTACACCATTAACCTTCCATCAACCCACTACTTCCCACTGATAACAGCATCACCTCTGTGCTCCAGAAACCAAGAAAAAAGCTGATACATAATAACAGCTACAACATTAAATTTAGATTAAGATTAAAATACTGCATTGTTGAATATTTTGTTATGTTTGTACTGAAACAATGGCATTTTTTGGTTCATACCAAATTTGGTTCATTTGTTCAGAAAAGGATAATACATGTTGTTGCTAATGATTAATACTACAGTGAATTGTCTTCCAGACACATGAAATCATACCTGTTATTCTCGTGAGACTGCTGTCAATCCTAGTTAGCTTCTCTGGTGGTCTGCCATATCCCAACCACAAAATCAGGGGTTCCTCTGTGGGCTTTTTGTTAAAGTGAAAAAAGCACACAACATTTTAGCTGGTCTTTTCAAGTTGAGTTTTTTCAGCCACATCCTTCTGGGTTTCTCATCTCTCAGTTCGGCTACATGTTAAAAACATCTCTGTTGTAGCCGCAGATTTAACTTCGCCTGGTTATTAGTACAACTGTGAATGGCACAACATATTCTCGATATGCGCAAGGACATTTTTAAATTCTATGGGAGCTGATCATCGATTAGAAAAGAAAACAATAAACTTTCAAATAAACAGGTCCAGGAAACGAAATCCGCTAGTAAACAATGGCTCACAGCTACTTCCAGTGTCTCACAGGAAGTTGCATCTATAATCGCTTCTACAGCAGCACCCCCAGGAATAAGTTGGATAACCGCCTACACCAGTTAAGGGTCACACAGTCAGGGAAAACTCTAAGTAAAGAAGCTGAGTATTGTTTTTGCTTTCTCTATCACTTAAGCTGCTGTTTTTGTTTAAATTTTAATTTATGAATGCAACATAAAGCCCCATTCACTCACTCATTTTCAATGGCTTACTCCAGTTAAAGGTCACGGGGAGCTGGAGCCTATCCTAGCAGTCACAGGGCGTGAGGTGGGGTACACCCTGGACAGAACTCCGGTCTGTCACAGGGCCACATACAGACAAACAAACACATTCACACCTGCACAAACACCAACAGACAATTTTAAAGTTTCCAATTCACCTAATCTGCACATTTTTGTGAGAGGAAGCTGGTACACACGGAGGGAACTCACACAAACACGAGGATAACATCTAAACTCCCCACAGAAAGGCCACAGGTGGTTGATCCCATGACTTTCTTGCTGTGAGGCAACAGTACTAACCACTGATCCACTGAGCTGCCCCTAAATAGATCGATGTCATTTTATTTATTTTTTTGAAATTTTATTTAAAATAAGAGAAGAATTTCTTCTTGGAGCAGGAATCTGAGGGCAGCTGGACCCAGCAGTTCATGCTGGCCAGCAGGCAGCTGCCGACACAGCTGAGCAGAGCTAAAACCTGAGGAGCTCAGCAGGGTGTGTGGAAACACGTCTTTCATAAATCTGGCGAAAAAAACATGACACCAAACTTCCCAAATTTTCATCTGACAGAGCTTTCAGAGCCAGTAAAGTTGTCCCTGCGAACACCGTGGCTGCTGGATTTAGCTTTGTTGCATCATGGATGCATTTTTACAATAAGTTAATGGTGCCGTGCAATAGTGTGAAACAGATGGGAGAAAAATGCATGGTAAATACACTCAACAAAAATATAAACGCAACACTTTTGGTTTTGCTCCCATTTTGTATGAGATGAACTCAAAGATCTAAAACTTTTTCCACATACACAGTATCACCATTTCCCTCAAATATTGTTCACAAACCAGTCTAAATCTGTGATAGTGAGCACTTCTCCTTTGCTGAAAAGTCTCTCCTTTAATATTAGATCATCCCTGTCCCTAGAGAATTTTAAAGCCTCTTTAAAAACCTATTTCTTTTCTCTGGCATTTCCTAAATGAGCAATTACATCTATTTCACCTTAGTATTTCTTCTGTTTTTCCTGTTGCTTAATGCTGACAAATTTACCTTATGTGTAGTCTTTCGGTAGCATGGCCCAAGCACAGGGTCACCCCTTTGAATCTAGTCTGCTTTTGGTTTCTTCCTCAGTATCATCGGAGAAAGTTTTTCCTTACCACTGTTGGCTGTGCGCTTGCTATAGGGGTTGGTAAGTTTAGACCTTACTTATATGTTGCACCTGAGGCAGTTTTGTTGTGATTTGGCGCTATGTAAATAAAATTAAATTATTTCCTACTACTTTTTACTCTTTATTTTACTTTGTCTTTTATCTGTTTTACTGCCTGTTGTAATTTTATTGTTATTTTTAATTAATTTATTTACAATTGGGGGTAACTTAGTGCCCATTTTTAAATTATGTACAGCACTTTGGTCGACTGCTGTTGTTTTAAATGTGCTTTAGAAATAAAGGTTGAGTTGAGAGTTAACAGTTTGGCAGATTCAATGTTTTAACTGGACTAAGATTACTGGTTTTATTTAAAAAGTTATTTTCAACACATCACTATCATGTTAGCATCAGTTAAAACAAAACTCCACCTCTATGCCGTGAAACACTGTGCGGTACACTGTGTACTGTACACTGGCAAAGTTGCCAGATGTCTGTGACAAAACTAGCAAAATAGCCATATAAATCCTGTCCAACAACCCCACTCCCAAATCCAGCCCAATACCAGCACTCAAACTGTGTCCAGATAAAATGATACAAACTGTTTATAAAGTCCAACAGCTTTGCTGCCATTACAAAGTGTTATATAATATCGACAAACCATAAACTTTTAGTGTGCCAGCATTAAAAGCAGTTTTCCAAAAACAATTCACCTATAAGTCCAAAACAGCCATGTGTAATTCCATATAATATATTTCAGAGAGGCCTTTCTGCATAACTTGGTTATAAGAATTGGCTATTTGCATTCCTGGTTCCAGTGCATCACCTCAGTCCAGTGTGGCCAATGTTCTCTGACCTCTGGTGTCAACAAGACATTTTCTCTACAAGAACAACTGCTCACTGGAACCAAGCATATTCAAAGTCACTTAAATCACTTTTCTTCTCAATCCTGACGCTTAGGTTGAACTTCAGCAGAACCTCTTTATCATGTCTCAGGGCTGTGAAATGAAAATTGTAAAATCTGAGGAAAATTTGCAGGGGGTCTGGGGGGTGCAGCTCCCCAGGAGCTGGGGTCTGGGGCCTTGTGGGGCCCCAGAAACCAAATTAAATTTTCATCTACTGATACATTTTCAACATCTCCTAGAATAACAAATCTCAAAATTAGCAGATATTTAAATGATCCTAGATTCAACCTTTCATTTGAACCGTCAATGATCATGTCGAAATAACAGAATATGATGTGGAAGTAGGACCTGGAATGATTTTCCTTTTAATTGTAAACCAAATTATGCATTAACTCAGAACAATTAAAATTACATGAAATTCATGAAGACTGAAAAGACTGTTACAGCATTTCAAAAACGCAGCTAAAGCTTGTAGAATATTTTAAAAATCAGGGTAAAATATCAATAACATACCTTATAGTAAAAAAGCCACACATTCTTGTGTAAATTCCTGTAAATCCACTCAAAGCCAGTGCCTTTTTTTCCCATGAAAAAAGTCTGCATTAATAAAAACTAATTTACATTGTTGTGTAAATTCATGTAGCCTAAATTCATTCAAAGCCACAATGTCTTTTTTTAATGAAAGAAAAAAAAAGAATCTTTTCTGCATCTGTTCAAAATCCTGTTTGAAAAGCACAATGTTTATTTTCCAGAGAGAGAAAAAAAAATTCTTACCAGTTTGCTTTTCCCGTTCATCTTTCAGGTGTGTTCATGAAGCCAGCAACAATTCCACAGATTCTTGTCCTTATCAGACTTTTTCAAACTGTCTTTCTCGCCATCTTCGCTCTGTCTGATGTTGCTCCGTGACACAGACATGCTGCAAAATTCTTCTTTTAAAAACTTGAAAGTTCTAAAAGTTTGTGATTAGGGCTGTCACGATTAGTCGACATTATCGATAATGTCGACAATGAAAAAAATTTGTCGACACGTATTTTCATTGTCGACAAATCGCCCAATCATGTTTTACCATTCAAAAACTGTATCATTTTGGTCCGGCGACGTGTTTTGTGGAAGCGCTAACTGCAACAGAAACTTGGGGGGGGTGGGGGGTGGTGTTTCCTCAAGGGAGAAGCGGATACAGTAGCCAAGTGATTTTTTTTTTTCCTACGCCGACTCTGCTACAACACACTCGGATAAACAATGGCGGAGCAGCAACAGCAAGAAGCCAAAGCGGAGTTAACAGAGAAATTTAGAGCAAGACCGAAACAATCCAAAGCATGGGAGTATTTCACAGAAAACAAAGCTGCCAAGTCACTTACATGCAGACTGTGCAAAGTCATGCTAGCATATCATGGCAGCACTACAGTCATACACGAGCACCTGAAATGCAAACATCCCGGGGCAGCCGAATCCACCCCAAACAACACAAGGAAATCTAGCATGTTTAGCTACCCAACAGTTATAGTGTATTGATATATGTAAGGATTGAATGCACAACGCGGAGTCTGAAACACCACGATGCGAAGTATAATGCACGGTTTTGAGTTGTTTAATCTGCTTATACCATGGTCCCACACAGTGAGCTAACACACAAATATTTAAGTTAACAGAACTTGATAAAAATGTGTGAGTATTTGGGACTATTTTATGTTTTGTCTCTGATGCGCTTACAGTCTGCGGGCTCGCGCCGCAGCAGGCCACTCTCACCCCCCCCCCCCCCCCCCCCCCCCCGCTGTGCTGCGCTGTGACAAACTCTGGCAAACAGGTCCAGAAACTACGCTCGCTGTTTTGATGTGGAGCGCTCGGCCGCCCGCAAGGATAGAACTGTTCTCTTCTTCCTTCCCGTCTTCAATCTTGTCCAGTTCGTCCAATGTTAAATCTTTACGCCGTTGCTTTTGCTGTTCTTCTCATCAGCTGTCCTCCTCTTTCCATTCCTCAAACGTTTTATTTTACACTTTTAAGTTAAATGTGTGTTTTGTTTATCTGAAATTATCATAAGTATTTTGATTAAGGTCCATTAAGTGGACTTAAAAGGTCAATTCTAATGTGCACAGCAGCTTGATGCATTTTTAGCAAGAAAAGTAATCATTTGATTAGTCGATTAATCGAAAAAATAATCGCCAACTAATCCACAATGAAAATAATCGTTAGTGACAGCCCTATTTGCGATGTCCACATGCTACGTTTATCCAAGTTTCGCACAGGAGCCACACAGTGTCACCGCAGCAACCAACCAGTCCCGCTTTACAGCCAGGCTTTGAGTGGCATTTCTCCTCCGCGGATCCGAGGAAACTGATTTGTATCTATAACACATAGATCAGTGTCCGCGGACTTATAAAACTTGCATGATGTCGTTTAAAAAAAAAAAAAAAAGAAAAAAAAAAAGAACGCTTTGTGATAAGCATTTTAAAAACTCGGTAACGATCACGATTAAAGAGTACAACACCGCCCCCCCCCGCCCATGATGAAATCCGCGGAATCCCGCGGATCCGCGGAGTTTTCACAGCCCTGATGTCTATATGCCTAAATGCATTAAGATGGTGCCACTTCACATGCAAAGCACTGAGCAGTTGAACATAATTGACAAGTGTTCAGGTCTTTGATACTTTAAAATAATAATAATAATTACCACCAACCTTTTGCAGATTAGCCAGTGAAATCTTGAGGTTGGCCAATAAAATTTAAAACCTACTGGCACCCTGAGCCAACGGAAAAGACCGTAACTGTCAAATACTGACGTACCATGCATCAATACCATATGGCAGAACAAAACTGTAGCAATATATCAATGGGAGAAAACAAAAAAGATTTCTGTGTTGGTCCAGTGGTTAGCCTCTCAAAATCAGATTTGCCCAACCCCTGAAATTTTGTGTCAGTTCTTGAAACTTACTGTGAGACAAAGTTTTTTTGTATCAGGAAGGCAGAGATGCCACAGAGCTTCCACAGCACGTGATGATGCGCCCAGTCCAACACTACATCCATTAGCACCGTCCAAAAGTGTTTCCATCGTGACGAAAAACGCGGGACACCATCTCCATAATGGCTTATGCTCCACGGCCTGTGGGTCAAAGCTGTAACCACTTCAGGGTCAATCTGTCTCATCTGGGTGAGATTGAAACAGAAAGATTACGAATAATGACAGGCATGCAGGTGAAAATATTTATCCCATCATTACCAGTGTGTTTTTACACTGCAAAAACTAACTCTTATCATGGCTGTCTCAAATTATGTAATTTCAGTAAGAAAGGACTTATTTCATAGATAATGTCTTAAACACCAGTCACACACATATAAGATGGTTGGCAATTTGGGAAACTCGCCAACAGTCTGCACCCCTCAATATGTTTTTGGAAAAAAATAAAGTTGTAGTTACATTCAGTGCCCTCCGAAAGTATTGGAACACTTGGTATTTCACACATTTTAATTTATGAAATTCAAGTTTCAAATTCAAAAAATACAAAAAAAATGAAAATTTCTAAAATGATCTTCCTTAAACTCAAACTGAAAGCAAATCTCTACAACTTCATATAAATTAAACAAAAATATAAAAGCCAAGATAATGGTTTGCATAAGTAAGTGCTTTGGTAGAATACCTGTAAATAATCAGTTTTATTGCCAGTTTTCTTTAGACAAGTCAGGGGATACATGAACATTTCCAAGTCACGAAATATGTCTTGGACTTTATTTACAACAATTTTGAAGAAATACAAACAATATGGCACTCTATGGTAAATCTGGATGGTGTAGACTTCTCAAAAATGGAGTGACTGTGCAAGAAGGAGAAGAGTGAGGAAAGTCACAAAGGCAACCATACAACCCAGAAGACGTTATAAGCTTCTGTGGCTGTGATTGGAGAAATTGTGCATAGTGCATATTTTGCATTTTGTATCACCAGTTATACAGCTTCATGAGGAAGTGGCATAGAGGAGGATTTTCTTAAAAATACCTGAAAGTTCAGCTACATTTTGCCAGAAGGTACATCTGAGATGTAAGCCTAGATTTGATGTTTTGGTGAAAAAAAAAAAAATCCTCCTCTATACCACTTCATCAGGAAGCTGTATCACAAGGTCAATCACAATACTATTTTAATATGGTCAAAATGTCTTCGACATCAGTTTGGCACTCAGCTACACAGGTAATCTGGTTTCATTTGGAGTATACTGTTGTTGAAAATACTGACTTATAAAATCCTTAGACAGCTGAAAGTGTTTCTCACCCTGTAGATGACTTTGGGCTCAAAGGAGCACACGATGCTGCTGTTATACAAAACTGGATGCTTTTTAAACAGGTCTTTCAAGGCTGCAGCTGCCTGTAATGGAACATAAGTTTTGAAGGTTAATGTTTATCTGTTCCGGTCTGACCACTTGTCAGTTACAGCAGAGTAAACACACCACTGTGGAGCTGTAATGCAATAAGAATATCGCTGCCTCTTGCAGGTAGCTGACACAAAAAGTTACAGGTCAAATTAAACAGCAACTTTACTTAACACATTATATATTACAACTGCATGTACTGAAACATAAATTGTATCAAAGACTTCTGTGTGAGCAGGAAAAACTTTGGTTTTGTACAAGATGAGGGCTGGTTTGTAGCAAATCTCAGAACAAAGTAGAATAGGCATTCTGAAATCATTTAGCAATGAATGAATATTGGTGTTGTACAGTAGTGTTCAGAATAATAGTAGTGCTATGTGACTAAAAAGATTAATCCAGGTTTTGAGTATATTTCTTATTGTTACATGGGAAACAAGGTACCAGTAGAGTCTCACAAATCCAATAAGACCAAGCATTCATGATATGCACACTCTTAAGGCTATGAAATTGGGCTATTAGTAAAAAAAAAAAAAGTAGAAAAGGGGGTGTTCACAATAATAGCATTGTGGAATTCAGTCAGTGAGTTCATCAATTTTGTGGAACAAACAGGTGTGAATCAGGTGTCCCCTATTTAAGGATGAAGCCAGCACCTGTTGAACATGCTTTTCTCTTTGAAAGCCTGAGGAAAATGGGATGTTCAAGACATTGTTCAGAAGAACAGCATAGTTTGATTAAAAAGTTGATTGGAGAGGGGAAAACTTATACGCAGGTGCAAAAAATTATAGGCTGTTCATCTACAATGATCTCCAATGCTTTAAAATGGAAAAAAAAAAAAAAAAAAAAAAACAGACGTGTGGAAGAAAATGGAAAGCAACCATCAAAATGGATAGAAGAATAACCAGAATGGCAAATGATCAACCATTGATCAGCTCCAGGATGATCAAAGACAGTCTGGAGTTATCTGTAAGTGCTGTGACAGTTAGAAGACGCCTGTGTGAAGCTAATTTATTTGCAAGAATCCCCCACAAAGTCCCTCTGTTAAATAAAAGACGTGCAGAAGAGGTTACAATTTGCCAAAGAACACATCAACTGGCCTAAAGAGAAAATTGTTCTTTTTGGGTCCAAGGGCCGCAGACAGTTTGTGAGACGACCCCCAAACTCTGAATTCAAGCCACAGTTCACAGTGAAGACAGTGAAGCATGGTGGTGCAAGCATCATGATATGGGCATGTTTCTCCTACTATGGTGTTGGGCCTATATATCGCAAACCAGGTATCATGGATCAGTTTGGATATGTCAAAATACTTGAAGAGGTCATGCTGCCTTATGCTGAAGAGGACATGCCCTTGAAATGGGTGTTTCAACAAGACAATGACCCCAAGCACACTAGTAAACAAGCAAAATCTTTGTTCCAAACCAACAAAATTAATGCCTCGCAGATGTGAAGAAATCATGAAAAACTCTGGTTATACAACTAAATACTAGTTTAGTGATTCACAGGATTGCTGAAAAAAGCAGTTTGAACATAATAGTTTTGAGTTTGTAGCGTCAATGCTACTATTATTGTGAACACCCCCTTTTCTGCTTTTTTTTTTTTTTTTTACTAATAGCCCAATTTCATAGCCTTAAGAGTGTGCATATCATGAATGCTTGGTCTTGTTGGATTTGTGAGACTCTACTAGTACCTTGTTTCCCATGTAACAATAAGAAATATACTCAAAACCAGGATTAATCTTTAGTCACATAGCACTACTATTATTCTGAACTCTACTGTATGTACAAGACACATACCGGAAAGAAAGTAAGGTCAGGAGCACTGGATGTGGGTTTAAACTGTTACAACCCCAATTCCAATGAAGTTGGGACGTTATGTGAAATGTAAATAAAAACAGAATACAATGATTTACAAATCCTCTTCAACCTATATTCAATTGAATACACCACAAAGACAAGATATTTAATGTTCAAACTGATAAACTTTTTTGTTTTTGTTCAAATATTTGCTCATTTTGAAATGGATGCCTGCAACATGTTTCAAAAAAAGCTGGGACAGTGGTATGTTTCCCACTGTGTTACACCACCTTTCCTTCTAACACTCAATAAGCGTTTGGGAACCGAGCACACTAATTGTGTGTGTCATGATTGGGTATAAAAGGAGCTTGCCCAAAAGGCTCGGCTGTTCACAAGCAAAGATGGGGCGAGGATCACCACTTTGTGAACAACTGCATGAAAAAAATAGTCCAGTTTAACAACGTTTCTTAACATTCAATTGCAAGGAATTTAGGAATTAGGATTTAGGAATTAGGATTTAGGAAATTTAGGGATGTAACTTCTTCCTTAAGAAGCTCTCCTTACCTGTATTAATGGCATCTGTTGGTACTCGTTATCTGTATAAAAGACACCTATCCACAGCCTCAAACAGTCAGATTTCAAACTCAACCATGGCCAAGACTGAAGAGCTGTCGAAGGATACCAGGAAGAAAATTGTAGATGTGCACCAGGCTGGGAAGAGTGAATCTATAATAGTCAAGCAGGTTGGTGTGAATAAATCAACTGTGGGAGCAACTGTAAGAAAATGGAAGACATACAAGACCACTGATAATCTCCCTCGATCTGGGGCTCCACACAAGATCTCATCACGTGGGGTCAAAATGATCATGAGAACGGTGAACAAAAATCCCAGAACTACATGGAGGGACCTGATGAATGACCTGCAGAGAACTGGGACCAAAGTAACAAAGGCTACACACTATGCAGAGAGGGACTCAAATTCTGCAGTGCCAAGCATGTCCCCCTGCTTAAGCCACTACATGTCCAGACCCGTCTGAAGTTTTCCAGAGAGCAAATGGATGATCCAGAAGAGGATTGGGAGAATATCATGTGGTCAGATGAAACCAAAATAGAACATTTTGGTGAAAACTCAACTCATCATGTTTGAAGGAAGAAGACTGCTGAGTTGCATCCCAAGACCACCATATCTACTGTGAAGCATGGGGGTGGAAACATCATGCTTTGGGGCTGTTTGTCTGCAAAGGGGACAGGACGACTGATCCGTGTTAAGGGAAGAAAGAACAGGGCCATGTATTGTGAGATTTTAAGCCAAAACCTCCTTCCATCAGTGAGAGCATTGAAGATGCAACATGGCTGCGTCTTCCAGCATGACAATGATCCCAAACACACCGCTCGGGCAACAAAGGAGTGGCTCCGTAAAAAGCATTTCAAGGTCTTGGAGTGGCCAAGCCAGTCTCCAGACCTCAACCCCATAGAAAATGTGTTGAGGGAGTTGAAAATCTGTATTGCCCAGCGACAGCCCCAAAACATCACTGCTCTAGAGGAGATCTGCATGGAGGAATGGAACAAAATACCAGCTACAGTGTGTGCAAACCTGGTGAAGACCTACAGGAAACGTTTGACCTCTGTCATTGCCAACAAAGATTATGTTACAAAGTATTGAGCTGAACTTTTATTATTGACCAAATACTTATTTTCCACCATAATTTACAAATAAATTCTTTAAAAATCCTACAATGTGATTTCCTGGATTTTTTTTTCTCATTTTGTCTCTCACAGTTGAAGTGTATCTATGTTGAAAATTATAGACCTCTCATCTTTCTAAGTAGGAGAACTTGCACAATCAGGGACTGACTAAATACTTTTTGCCCCACTGTACAAGGGTCGGCTGCAGGTTCTGGCACCTGGTTGATTATTTGAACAGCAAGCAAGATATTCACATGAACCACTTGCTTAAAGCATGGAATGTTCTCCATCAAGCAGTGCCATTATTTTTCCACATTCTCACCTTCCCTTTCCACACACTTCCCCCAACACTGCATAAGTTTTTGTATGGAGTCAATGAAGAAATTGGGCGTTTGCCACAGCACCAGTGAAAAACCCCTGTTTGCATCATTAGTGTTCCTTTAGGTGTTCTTTCAGCTTGGGAAAAAAGAAAAGTCAGAGGGTGCGAGATCCAGACTGTACAGCAGGTGTGGAAAGTGTTTGTAAAATTTGATCTGCAGCAATGTTCGTCCGCACAGACTCGTGTGGACAAACATTGTCAAGCTGAAGAATTTCATCTTTTCTAAGACAAACTGGCTTCAAAAGGGCACGCAGCTTCTGCAAAGTGTCCAGATATCAGTCAGAGTTGACAGTGTTGTCGTGTTCCAAACATTCTGAGGACTATGCCATTGCAGTCCCAAAAATGGTCATCAAGACTTTTCCTGTTTTGAGTTTTTTCAGGCAAGGTGAGTCCTTATGTCTGCATTCCAATGACTGCTACCTGTTTTCTGAGTCAATGATGTACCCAGGACTCACCACCAGTAACAATCCAGCAAAGAAAAGCATCACCTTCCTGTGCCCATCCTATTTTCGGTTCAGTTTCATTTCAAACATCAGTATCCGTGGGAGCCATTGTGTGCACACTTTTCTATAACCAAGTAAATCATGGGCAATGTGATGGACCTCCTCTTTTGAAATCCTTTGCGATGACACTTTGCGATGTCTTTCTGCTTGACACAGCGACTGGCACGAATCAGCTTGTCTACCCACACAAGATGTTGTGCATCTATGACTAGCATGGTGTGCCCCCTACAGGCCTGGTCATGTCATTGTGGCTGGATTTTTACCCTACAAATTCCTTGCTTACCTCCTGACCATCCTGACATCCATGTAGGCATTACCATATACAGCACACATTCATTGTTGAATGTCCACAGGTGTACAACCCTCTGCTGTGAGAAAGTCAATAACAGCATGTTGCTCAAATACATGCCCATGCATGTCCCCATTTTTTTAAACCAATTACTGTGCATGCGTGTCATGCACAATGCAATTCTGTGTGTGCCTGGAACTGCAGGTGAAAACTGTATTATATAACAATAGTCAACAATTAAAGAACTGTTCTCGAACCAGTTTCACTTCGATATCTTGCTTGTTATTGAAAAAACTGTGTTGGAGGCAGAACTTTTCAGCCAACCCTTGTAAATAAAATTATTATTATTGTATCATCATCATCACTATGGATGGATACTAGTTTGGTCACTGTAACTGAATGATGTTTTGGTTGTTGCACCTCATCTGGATGGCCTTTGACATCAAAGTAGATGGTGAGCTGCAGCCTGATGCATTCCTCCACTGCCTCCTTCAGAGTTGGGACCTTCTCTCCGGCAAACGTGTCTCTGGAGAATCATAGTAAATCACAATGATTATGGAGAAAGTACAATCCCAAATCAGGAAAAAGTAGTAGTAGTGATTCATACAATTACATCAAATTCAATCCCAAATCAGAAAAAGTAGTAGCAGTGATTTATACATTTACTATGACTTCTGTATCAATGGTTCTCAACCCTGTCCTCCAGTAGCACCAAACCTACATATTTTCCATTTGTCCCTGCTTTGCCACAAGCTGATTAGCTCATTCAGGTGTCTGTTACTCGACTGGCTGAGCACACCTGAATGAGCTAATCAGCTTGTGGCAGAGCAGGGACAGATGGACACAGTTTAGGTTAAATGGTACTTCAGGACCAGGCTTGAGAACTGCTGTTCTATATCACTGCAGACAGTATGAACCAAAGATTCAATTTATTTTCATTTATATAGCACCAAATCACAACAAAGTTGCCTCAAGGTACTTCACACATGTAAGGTCTAACCTTACCAATCCCCAGAGCAAGCACACAGGCAACAGTGGTAAGGAAAAACGCCCTCTGATGATTTGAGGAAGAAACCTCAAGCAAACGAGACTCAAAGGGGTGACCCATTCTGTGGGACATGCTACCAACACAATTTACAAAAACAATTCACAAAATGAATATACAGGAAATGTTGCTGGTGCACAGGACAGGAAGGCTGCAGAAACAGACACCACACCCATCTCTGCATGGAACACCTCAAACACAGACAGAGAGAGAGAGAGACAGACAGACAGAGAGGCCACTAGGCCTAAGCTTCACTAAAAGACCCAGAATTCAAATAAAGTTGAGGCCGCAGCCCGCTCTGTTTCATGATAAAATTAATTAAAAGAGTAAAAAGCATAGTAACATACTATGCCAGTATGCTAGCCATAAGAAAGGGAAAATAAGTGCGTCTTAAGTCTGGACTTGAAAGTCTCTACAGAATCTGAATGCTTTATTGACGCAGGGAGATCATTCCACAGAACAGGGACACAATAAGAGAAACCTGTGTGATCCGCAGACTTTTTATTCATCTTTGGGACACAAAGATTTTTTTTATGTTTTGTGTAGTCAATGTCATTTTATTTCATTTGTTAATATACATCCATTCCTAGATTTCAGGCCTGCAAAGCATTAAAAACAAATAAGTTGGAACAGGTGATTGTAATCATGAGTTTATGAGGAGTAAAGATGGGCAGAGGATCTCCAGTTCATCAACAAATGCACAAGAAAAGTTTTAAAATGCTTTAAAAACAATGTTACTCAAACAAAGATTGGAAGAGGTTTGCATGTTTCTCCCTCAACATTGATGGCAGCATTCATACAGACAAGTATATTGAAATTACAAAGGCATGGCTGTGGAAGAAGCAGGTACTGGACTGCCCTGCCTGCAGTCCTGCCCCAAATAAAGAATATGTGAAGAATTTTGAAACAAACAAAAAAAATGCAACGACAGCGACCCTGTACTATTGCACACCTTAAGATGATTTTACAGGAAGAATGGGACAAAATTATGCTTCATCACTTCTGTCCTCAATGCCAAAACATCTTTTAAGCATTGTGAGAAGCAATGGCAACATTACAAAGTGGTAAATGCTACAGTGTTCGAATGTGCTACATGCCTTAAATGTAATAATAGATGTCTATTCCATCCATCCATTTTCTATACCTGCTTACTCCAATTAAGGGTCATGGGGGTTTGAAGTCTATCCCAGCAGTCACAGGGAGTGAGGTGGGGTACACCCTGGACAGGACACCATTCTATCACACGGCATCGATGTGTATTAAAAAATTACATAAAGCTGACCATACAAAATATGAAATATGTTGGGTTCATATGGTCTGCAATGAAATAAAAGTAAGAGTCACTGTTTGTTTATGTATTTGCATTTTCCATACTGTCCCAACTTTTCTGCTTGGCTGCAGGGGGAGAGAACAGCTACATGAGTAATGAGAAGAAATACTCATCATTCTCTGCTCACATATTCTGGGTCAGAGGCAACCTTTGTCGCTTTATACATTTATTTTCACATCAGTAATGCAGTAAGACGTTTTTGTGTGAGAGGGTCCAAGACTGCATTTGAGCAAAGTTTCACTGATGTACTAAAGATGTTAATTAAATTGATATTTCTATCTTAGTTCTTGTTTTTGTTCATAGTAATACCTATGTTAACCACTGTGAAATCCAGGAGCAAGATTGTATTTCTTGTGACTTGCTGTGCTTGAAGCCCCTTAAAAGTGTCTCTGGTTCTTCCTTTGTTTTCTATCTTCGACAAAATGGACAATTAAAAAGGAACACTGATTCTGGAGTTGGTCCAAAGAGCATATTGCATAGATGCCCTTTGGACCTGATTAGCCTCTTTAGCCCTTTCTTAAGTACCCAAGTCCACAACTGATGATCTTAAGAATCACAGATTCTTGCTGAGGGGGTCTAAGACTGCACTTGAGCAAAGTTTCACTGAGGTACTTGAGATGTTAACTAAATTAGAAATATGCCAATTAGGTAGGTTATGCACTTTGGCCCTTTCTTAAGTACCTTAGTCCACAACTTATGAACTTAAGAGTTATAGATCCTTAGTCAGTGGATCACGGGCTATATTTAAGCAAATATTCGTGGAAGGTACTCGAGATGTGAATTAAATGTGATATTGGGGTGTTACATAAGCCCTTCTTAAGCCCCTTAGTCCACAATCGGGGAACTTAAGAATCCCCAAGCCTTTACCAGACTCCCAGACTGAACTCCCAGACATCACAAAATGACTGTCTATAGATCATCTCTGTCTTTTAGCTGTGTGCCGCTCACGGCACATCTGAATGGACCAGAGCCGCGGTTTCAGCTAAAATTAAAATACAAGACAGATGCTTTCTGATTCTGCGTCAGCAGGGAAGGATTTCATTGGTGTGGGGTGAAAACTGACTTGAGCTGCATGTGCAGTTTATCATCAGAGCAGTCTGTAGTGGGTGTGGGGGGAAGGGTGGAATTTCTGCACTCAATTAATGATTACTGCGCTTGATTCAATTCATATATGCCTGAGATTGATAAATTGTGTCACACACAGAGTTCTGTCATTACTTTTATTGCATCTTCAAAGACAGGCAGCGGTGCTGCTGCTGCACATTGACACACACTCTTCAGACATTTATTGTAAACAGTGTACAGCACATTTTTTAATGATCATATTGAAAAGGATACATTTGCTGTTTTGAAATACCCTGGTATATGGCATTACTGTATTACTGCCAACCCTACCAGGGATGTGGAATTACCTCAACAAATGTCCTTTGGTTGGCTTTAAGGAGACGTGCTGCTTTAGTCTACCCCCACATACTCAAAACCAACCTGAAAGCCATGCTCATGTGCTCTAATTTGCTTATGCTTCCAATTAATTTTATTGCACGTTGCATCCAAAATATATTTTTCTTCTTACCTGAGCCGATGTTTAGCAGCTGCATCCAGTTTCCTTAAATCGGAGACACTCAACTGGGTGAGTGAACCCGACCCATTAGTGGTTCGGTCCACAGTCTCATCATGCATCAGTATTGGGATACCATCTGCTGAGAACTCCAAGTCCAGTTCCACACCTGTTGCACCATTCTTATGAGCCTAAAGCAGGAAACACCTGTTTTAAAGACAGTTAGTCTGTCATCCTAACATTCAAAGATAATTATCTGTGAAAACTCTTAGTTTAACCTCACTGTGGGCGTCAGTTATTTTGGTTTTACTTTTTCGAGAGACGTTTTGAGCTGGTCATCACAGTGGCTTAGTTGTTAGCACTGTTACCTCACAGCGAGAAGGTCCTGGAATTGCTTCCCACCTAGTCCTTTCTGTGTTGCGTTTCCATGTCTTCTACATGTTTGTGCAGGTTCTGGCTTCCTTCCACTTCCAAAAACATGAATTGGAAACAAACAAAGTTTGACAAAATTTATTTTGGAAACATTTTGTCTGTAGACCAATGATATTAGATTATTTAATTTCAAGTTTGAATTACTCACTATTTCTGTAGTATAAATGCCATTAACCCCCCAGTATGGTTCAGAATACAAAACCACAAATGGTTGTTTGGTCTGGATTGTTGTGACTGTTGATTTGAGAGTTATTTTTGAGGGTGTTTGTCAGGAAAATGATCGTTTCTCTGCGCTGATTACAGACCCTGCAGCGGGTCTGTAATCAACCATTTCTGCAGCGCGGCTCTGCTTTGAACCTTGAACGGAAGCAGTGCTTTGATCCGCTGCTTCGTTGGTTCATTGCTTCGCTCCTCTTTAGAAGCGGCAACTCCGCTTCTTTACCCCTCTCAAAGCCATTAAAATATGTCAATCGTGAGTTACGTTTGTGAGGATTAAAGTGACAAACTGGGACTCCTGTCTTACTGCGAGAAAGAAACAAGAATCGTCCTCCGTTCCGTTACTCCAAATGCTGCGCTGCTCTCTACTGAGATTAGAGTCCGTTCCGAACTTCAAAGCGAATCGTCTTAAATCAAATGACACCTCTTTCCAAATGTTGTAATACAAACAATACACTGCAATCGATCAAAATATTTTTTTCCTCCCAAAATAAGATGTCCTGCGCTGATGTGCAGCGCACCCAAGACTGTATGGCTGCAGACTTGCAGACTCCAGCAGCCGTCTGAGTTCAGCTCAGACGTATGGAGAGACTTTCATGCCATTAATGTCTGAAAGGAAATTATTTTGACAAAAACTACAGATTTTGGTTATTTCTATTTCTGTCCAGAGATCAAGGATCCAGTGTTGGAGTTATTCTGTAGATACACTTTTATTTTTATCATGCATGTTTTGTGTTCTCTGCTCTGGTAGAATGTAGTTCTCTCTGCTCTGATAAAGTGTATTGTACTGATGTGATGGGTGAAGGTTACTTAAGATATGTGACATGACGTGTTTCTGCAAGTTGTGGTATCTCTGTGTGCACGCTAAGCTCTTTTTCAGGACATGTGAAGATGACCCAGGCAGGATGCAGCCGTAAGCGGAGCAGTGAGATAAAGAATAGAGAATTGAATGTTCCAACCACAGTGTGATTATGATACATTAGTCCTTGTGTCAGAAGAAGTGTGATTAATCGTTAGATGTCTTAAACACATCTTAATCGAGCCCAAGATTAAAAAGGTTCTGAACGTCCTGAATGTATTGTGCAATTAGCGGTTCTGCGGCAACAGCTCACGCGCTATCACTCTTCCCCTTAGGAGCTGTACCGCCCATGTATGTAGGGAAGTCCTAAATAAAAAGAGCGGGAGCGCAGGCCAGACTTTAGTGTAGCTTTGGTGTACAGCCTGACTGCACTCCTCGCGAGCTTAAAATTGAATTCCATCTCTCACTTGTTTTATTGCCTGGTTGTCTCTTCCTCTTATCAAAGATACAGTATTCTAAACCCGACATCCAGTGACCAATTTCATATTCAAATTTCATAACAAAATTAACAGAAATAAACCCTTATTTGTCTGTGGAGATTTCAATATAGATTTTTTAAATCCTCACAATCATCCACAAATCACCTCATTTATATACACCTTGTACTGTTTGGGACTGTTTCCAACCATCATTCATCCTAGCAGAATAACTATGGACTCAACAACTCTTATCAACAATATTTTAAGCAACGCTGTATCCGGTAATCTTAGTGCAGGACTACTGGTCAGTGATATTACTGATCATTTGCCTGTTTTCTCAGTTTTTGCATTGGAGGGCTGTTATAAGTGTCAAAGTAATACTAAAATCATGAGTAGAAAAGTAACACCTGAATCAACTGAAAATTTAAGGGAAGATTTATCAAGTCAGAACTGGTCAGATGTTTTTGTTGTTGATGTTGACAGGTCATATGATGCTTTTATTTCCATTATTTCCAGGCTATATGACAAACACTGTCCTCTTGTTGACAAAGTATACAAAAGTCAATACAGCAATAAACCATGGATAACTAAGGGACTTCAGAGGGCATGTAAAAAGAAAAACTTACTGTATAAACAATTCATAAATCTACAAACTAAGGAAGCTGAAAGTAAATATAAAACATATAAGAATAAGTTAACCAACATCATGAGACTCAGTAAGAAAAGATATTACAGTGAGTTACTTGTCAAAAGTAGAAATAACATCAAAAATACATGGAACATTTGAAATGAAATAATAAATAAGAATAGAACTACTAGAGATTATCCTTCATTTTTTCATATTAATAACAACAAGTCCATTGCTGACCACTTTAACGAATACTTCGTAATTGATTCATTGACTAATAACTTCTGGGTAAATAATTCAACATTTAACAAGTCTGTTTCAATGTTTATTGGTGGTACCGATGAAAGGGAAATACTTGATCTGGTTCATGGTTCAAAAAGTAAGAAATGGACTGATTTCAATAATTTGGATATGGCTTTATTAAAAAAAATGTTGATTGTAAAACCGTTCAGTTACATTTGCAATATGACTCTTAGTACTGGTAAATTTCCCTCTCAAATGAAAATAGCCAAAGTAATACCACTGTTTAAAACTGGTGACAAACACACCTTTTCTAATTATAGACCCATATCACTCCTGCCACAATTTTCCAAAATTTTGGATGAAATATTTGCTAAAAGATTGAATGATTATTTACTGAAGCAGGACATAAGTGAAGAACAACACGGATTCAGAAAGTTTCGAACTACATCACAGGCTTTGATGGACTTTGTGGAAAATATAGCAACTGCAATTGACAATAAACAATACACAGTAGGTGTTTTTTTATTTTATTTGCAGAAAGCGTTTGACACGATTAACCATGGAATATTATTAACTAAACTGCAGAAATATGGTATCAGAGGTCTGGCATATGAATGGATAACTAGTTATTTACATGGCAGATTTCAGTATGTTCAATTTAATAATACAAACTCTGAGCTCAGGGAAGTCACATGTGGGGTGCCGCAGAGTTCAGTGTTGGGTCCTTTGTTGTTTATATTGTATATAAATGATATAAATTGGGTGTGGAGAGCACTGACGTGTCCTTTTTGTGGATGACACCACTGTGTTTTGCAGTGGTGATAATCTTGAACAGCTTCTGGACATGGTGGAGAAAGAACTGGAAAAGTTTAAGGCTTGGTTTGATGCTAATAAGTTGTCACTCCACCTTGGGAAAACCAAATGTATTATATTTGGAAATAAACAGGCATCCAAATGTAAAAATGTAACCATAAACAACAAGGAAATTGAGCTAGTAAAAGAGAACAAATTTTTAGGTGTTGTAATTGATAACAAACTTAGCTGGAAATCACATATAAATTATGTCAAATCGAAATTGTCAAAAACTATTGCCATTCTGTATAAAGCCAAAGATGCACTGCCACAAGAAGGGTTACTTACTTTATATCATTCCATGATGGTACCATATATGGCACATTGTGTTGAGTCGTGGGGAAACACTTACAAATCAAACATCAATCCAATATTTCTTTTGCAAAAATGAGCCATACGAGTTATCTGCAATAAACATCATTGTGATCCAACTCATTCCCTATTTGTGTCCTTAAATTTAGTAAAATTCAGAGATTGGGTCGATTATATCACAATTCAAACTTTGTTTCGTGCAAAAAACCAAGCCTTTCTGAGACGTGTCCAGAATCTGTTCAGATTGAGGGAACCCAGTTATAGTTTAAGAGGTTGTGCACTTTGTATAAAACCATTAGTAAGAACAAATGTAAAGGGTTTTTGTGTGTCTGTGGTTGGGGTGAAGAAATGGAACGAATGGTCAGAGATTAGAATGTGTGGTACTTAGTACGATTCAAGAAACTACTCAAAAAGAACATCATGTCTAGGTATCATAAAGATAATATGATTTGATTTATAGGGACTGTTTAAATTAGAAATGGGTATGTATGTGTATATTTGAATGTATGTAGGTGTAAGTATATTTATGTAGGTGCATGTGTGTATGTAAAATGTGTGTGTGTGTATATACGAGGTCTATTAGAAAAGTATCTGACCTTATTATTTTTTCAAAAACCATATGGATTTGAATCACGTGTGATTGCGTCAAGAAAGCTTGAACTCTCGTGCGCATGCATGAGTTTTTCCACACCTGTCGGTTGCGTCATTCGCCTGTGAGCAGGCTTTGAGTGAGGAGTGGTCCTGCCCCCTCGGCTGATTTTCATTGTCAGGAAATGGCGGAATGATTTGGGCTTTTTTTCCCCATCAGAATTTTTTCAGAAACTGTTAGAGACTGGCAGCTGTAAACCATTCGAAAAATTTATCTGGCTTTCGGTGAAAATTTTACGGGCTTCACAGAGAATAAGGACTGTTACTACAGCTTTAAGGACGCTCAGCGCGCCGCGCTCCGTGCCGCCATCGAAAGCCACAAACCACCGGATCATTTCTAAATGGATGGCTCTGTGGATCCGAGACCGTCGTGTGCACTTTCTCTGGTTATGACAAGAGCTGGACATCAGCCATTTTCCGGCAGATTTCACTTTTATTATTAAATTCTTTTTATTGTATCAAAATTTAAACAGCATACAAGAACAAGAGAACAGTAGAAACAAACACTGGTGCTTTCAAGTACAAAAAAAAACAAAGAGACATTAGGGAGAACAAATTCAGACCACATTAGGGCAGACAAATAAATAAATAATGATAATACAAATAATCAAAACAACAAAGAAACATCACAATAATAATTAAAGCAAAACCAATCAGATTGTAAGGTTAGGGGCTAAACTCTAAACTGAGCTTTTAAAAAAAATTACAAAAGGTTGCCAGATTTTATTATAAGTTCATGGTGTACCTTAAATGCTCCAGTTTTAAATGAGACATAACATCTTCCAGCAGGAGTTTGTGAGAGGGCGGAGTTGCTTTTTTCCAACTGAGCAGAATCAGGCGTCTTGCGAGTAAAGTTATAAAAGCAATCGCACTAGCCTGCTGGGCTGTCAGTTACATTCGGTGGAGCAACCCCAAACAGAGCCATCATGCAATTCAGACCGACAGGCTAATTACATAGAGAGGAGAATGTTCCAAATAGTTCTTGCCAGAAATTCTGAAGTTTAGGACACAACAAAAACATATGACTAAGACTTGCCGGGCCATATCCACACCTTACACAGGATGAGTCAGAACCTGGATATAATTTGGAGAGTTTACTTGGAGATATGTGTAGTCTGTGTAATATCTTGAACAGTATTAAACTATGTCTGACACAAATCGATGAGGTGTGGATTCTGGTGATTGCCGATTGCCAAGCCCGATCGGTGAATTGTTCACCTAATTCCTCCTCCCCTTTGTTCCTCAGATGCTCTGTTGGGGATGCCGCACCTTGAATTTTACTATACAAAATTGACACTAGACCTTTATCACATGGATCCAACTCTAAACATTCATCCAACCAGTTTTTTTGTGGAAGAGTCAAGGAGAAAGTTGTTTTTACAAAACTGCGAATCTGTAAATATCTAAAAAAAAGTCTGATTGTAATAAGTCAAAGTCCTTTTTCAACTGTTCAAATGAGGCCAATTCGCCATCCTTAAAAAGATTCTTTACACAGGACAGACCCTTCCTATGCCACAACTGAAAAGATGGGTCAATCAGAGAAGGGGGGAAGTTAACATTAGACTGAATAGGAGTTGCAGCTATGGCACCTCTAAATCCAAAATGAGTACGAAATTGGAACCAAATTCTCAATGAGCCCTTGACTATCAAATTATTTGTCCAGTGATGTTTACTCAGAGGCAGCGAACTACACAATAAAGAGCCAAGTGAAGCTGGGTTACAAGAACGCTTCTCCATAGAGACCCAGACTGGAACCTCCATATCTGAAGCATCTGCAAGCCAGAATAACAGTTTCTGAATGTTCATGGCCCAACAGTAATAAAGAAAATTTGGTAAAGCAAGCCCACCATCGTCTCTCGGTCTTTCTAAAAACTCTCTCCTAATTCGGGGTATATTTCTATTCCAAAGAAACCCGGACAAGTATCTATTAAATTCTTTAAAATAAGCTTTGGGAATGAAAACCAGTACAGTCTGGAATAAATAAAGAAGTCTGGCAGAATTACCATTTTTACTAGGTTGACCCTTCCAACTAACAACAGCAGGAGTTTGGACCATTTATCCATATCCTGTTTAGCTTTATCCAGCGCGCC
Source organism: Thalassophryne amazonica (assembly GCF_902500255.1). NCBI lineage: Eukaryota > Metazoa > Chordata > Actinopteri > Batrachoidiformes > Batrachoididae > Thalassophryne > Thalassophryne amazonica. The sequence continues at coordinate 46,097,094 of NC_047117.1, forward strand.
TGTAAAGTTTTTGGTAAACAACGACTCGTAGTTGTAAGTAACGCTGACCCCCAGGTAATTAAAGTGGTTTTTACACACCTTAAAGGGGAAACTCTGGAAATCCAGCTGCTGCGCTTTCTTATTTATTGTAAAAAGGACGCTTTTAGATAAATTCAACTTGTAACCTGACACCTGACCAAATGAACTGAAGATTTTAAGAGCACAGGGAATAGTAGTGAACGGATCTGAAGGAAAGAGGAGGAGATCGTCAGCATACAGTTTGTCCTCCTCTCTGTATTCCAACTAGCTGTACATCATCTCTCAGTCGTACTGCCAAACGTTCGATAGCAATATTGAATAATAAGGGGCTAAGCGGACAACCTTGTCTGGCCCCACGAGATAGAGGGAAAAAAACTAGATAAAACCTTGTTTGTGCATATTGCTGCTTGTGGCATTGCATACAAAATGCTAATCCAGGAGCAAAAAAGTAGGGCCGAATCCAAATTTTTCAAGTGTTGCAAACAAAAAGTTATATTCCACTCAATCAAATGCTTTTTGCGCATCTAAAGAAATTACTATTTCAGGCTCAAAGTCATTACGCTGATAGATCACATTGTATACCCGACGCAAGTTACTAGATATCTGTCTCCCTGAAATGAACCCTGTTTGGTCTGGGTGTATCAACTTTGGAAGAACTTTGTCAAGTCTGCCAGCCAGTACTTTTGCTAAAATCTTATAGTCGCAATTCAGGAGACTAATTGGGCAGTAGGATTCACACAGCAATGGATCTTTTGCTTTTTTTTTTTAGCAGTAATGAGATTGTAGCGTGTGTCATTGTTGCAGGCAGAGCCTTCCTGTCATAAATCTCTTTGAAAACTTTTGATAACAGTGGGACCAGTTTGGTTGCAAATAATTTAAAAAATTCAACTGGATATCCATCTGGGCCAGGGGCCTTACCGGATTTAATCTTTGTAATGGCACTGCTTATTTCTGACTGAGTGATGTCAGATTCCAATACATTTTTGTCATTATCTTCTAAGGTGGGAAAAGGTAGGTTGCTCAAAAAATTTTCAACTTGAGTTGGATCAGTAGCTTCAGAAGCATACAGCTTCTCATAGAACAGTCGGAACTTGTTATTTATGTCCTGTTGGTCTGTTAATACATGTCCGTGTTCATTTTTTATTGCAGAAATAGAGCCTGCTGTGGTTGTTTGTTTAATTTGGTGGGATAATAACTTGTTGGCGCGGTCGCCATGCTCATAATAGGTGAGCCGGGACCTCAGATGGAGATCAATTGCTTTAAAATTCATAATAGAGTCATATTCGGTCTGAAGCAAGACTCTCTTCTGATATAATTCAACAGAGGGCGATGCTGAATGCTGCTGATCCAGTTCCTTTATGTCAACTAGTATTTCCGACGCTCGCTTCATCCGCTTCTTTTTCTCTGCTGCCGTATAAGATATCACCTGCCCTCTCAAATAGGCTTTCAAAGTTTCCCAAATAGTAGAATAACTTATCCCATGGGTCAGATTCAATTCCAGGAAAAGGTCAATTTGACTACTGATAAATTCCACAAACCTTTCATCAGATAGATGCCTGATATTTAGCTGCCACGGAAGGGAACAAGTGATATTTTCTGGAAAATTCAGCTGTAGAATTACTGGTGCGTGGTCTGAAATGACTATACTGTCATAATCTGTACAGGTGGCCAGAGGCAGCAGCTTCTGATCAATCAAAAAATAATCAATTCTCGAGTAACTTTGGTGTACAGGAGAAAAAAAAAGGAGAATTGTTTGGATGTAGGATTTTTAAACTGCCATGGGTCCACCAACCCATAAGCTTTGACGAAATTGTTGCCACACAGGGCTGATTTACTTAACATTGACACTTTGGAGCTAGACCAGTCCAGAGCCGAATTCAAAACACAATTCAGATTGCCCGCCAGTATTAAGCCATGAGAATCTAAGTCAGGCAAATTGGAGAATAGAGTTGTAAAAAAATTTGCATTATTCCAGTTAGGGCCATAAACATTGGCAAGGACGACTGGCCTGTTGTACAAAGTCCCCTAAGCGACCATTCTTATCCCTTCTTGTCCTAGTCTCTGTATACTGCACCTCCCTGTGTATTAAAATAGCTGTTCCTCTACTCTTACTCTTGAAATCTGAATGAAAACACTGTGTAAAACCACCCCTGAGAAGTCTTGAGTGGTCTTTATTGGCCAATTTGGTTTCTTGTAGATAAACTATCTGGCTGCGTAATTTATTTAAATGGGAAAATATTTTATTGCGCTTAATGGGACTATTTAAACCACGAACATTCCAGCTCACCAGTGTAGTGGGGCTACCTGCCATTCATAAAATATAATAAGGATGGTAGTAAAGTGGATGAAAGAGTAACAGCCCATAAAAGTGGATAAACAAAAACACACACAAAGCACGGGGAGAACATCTCGAAAAACAAGAAAAAATAAGAAAAAGAAAACCTGGTCCCAAAAGGGGACTTATGTGCTTCCTGGTCTCCACTGCTTACCATGGTGGCCCCCACAGGAAACAATATTTAACATATTGATTATAATGCAACCCACCTTGTAGTAAATAATGCAAACAAGATAATATATGTCTATATATACATGTGCCCGCACACCTGCACACACACGTATATACATACACACTCACTTAAAATAACAAAATCAAAGCGTTCCTTCTGCCCACTCTTAAACTTAAATCAGTCCAGTAAAAGGACTGCTGGAGGTTTCTTCCTGTTAAAAGGGAGTTTTTCCTTCCCACTGTGGCCAAGTGCTTGCTCATAGGGGGTCGTTTTGACCGTTTGGGTTTTTCATAATTATTGTATGGCCTTGCCTTACAATATGGAGCGCCTTGGGGCAACTGTTTGTTGTGATTTGGCGCTATATAAGAAAAAAGTTGATTGATTGATTGATAAAACGAACATAAAATGGTAAAAGTCCTCCTTAATGCTTTACCTGGTTCCAGTAGAAGTCTTCATCTGACAGTTCAGCTGATCCAAACACTGCTCCAAACGTGACTGGCACGGGAAGTACGAGCATAATGTCCTCCGGGTTTATCCCTTCATTATTTCTCTCAGGACAAAATCCTTAGCACGCATGGGATCTTTGAACGTGTGTTCTTTCCCATGCGCCGTGGAAACTCTCAGCGTCGCCGGATATCTCAGCCCATAGCGAACTTCAGCGCAGCCCCGGAGCATGTTTCTCACCTCCGTAAACTCTGTGCGTTGTTTACTCACAGCCTGCGTGTAATCAGGCAGGATGCGGATGCGGTCTCCCTCAGTAGTTGTTATCCCCCGCGCCTCAACTGCCTTCTTCAAAAGTGCCTCTTTTTCAGTAAAGTAATGACACTTTACAACAAAAGCTCGTGGTGGCTGGTCGTCTTGTGGTTTGGTGCGGAGGGTACGGTGCGCTCTGTCCAAACACGGAGGCTTCTCCAGACCAAGCGCAGCTTTCAGCATGTCCGCCACGTACCTGGAGGGGAGTTGCCCATCCTCTCTGCCCTCTCTTATCCCAGTAATCCGGACATTGCAGCGGCATGAACGTGCCTCTAGCTCCTCACATTTAGATTTGACTGCGGTGAACTCCTTCACTTGAGCCATGTCTTTCTCCAAAGTAGCAATAGAGTCCGACTGAGCCCCGACATTTAGTTCCAGCTGTGTTGTGCGGCTCTCGGCCTCATCTAGCCTCTGATTAATTCGCCCGATGGCGTTACGCACCTCCGTCTGAGTCTCATTGGCTTTTTCTTCTATCTTATCCAGCAGTTGTTGCTTCAGCGCTTGGATTGCTTCCAAAACTTGTTTGTTAGTCTCAGAAGTCGCTGGTGGCTCTGCACAAGTTGCACTAGCATCAGCCGGGCTAGTGCTAGCTGTAGCTCTCATGTCTTGTGCTTTCCTGGTGGTGTTAGGCGATTTTTTTAGGCGGCATCGCAGAGGTGGGCAGATAAAAGACTAGTATAAGTCACTCCACTAAAGTATAGTTATGTTGCGTTATTTCAAAGGGTAATAGTCAAAAACAAGGAGTTCCCCTGCGGAGCCCGACAAAACGTGTCTTTACACGGCGCCGCCCATCCCGGAAGTCCCGCAGATTTCACTTTTAACAAGAGATTTTGTCATGGAAAGCCGAGCGGAGGCTTCGCGCATCACGACCGATTTGCTGATGGAGCGAGACAAAGGAACACCTCAAAGGACGGCTTTGAGATGGCGTTCAGACAGCTGTCGGTGGTTTTTCCATCGAGTGATTATCCGAGAAATTGTGGATGTGCCTGGACATGCCAGACCATGTCCTGTGAGGCTTCATCACGGCACTGCTTTGCGCCATGCGGCACCGCTGCGACGCGCGGAATTCCTCCGCATGTCTGTCTCAATGTGCCGAAAAAGTGCTGATGTTCACGTCTTTTCACAATTCCTGTGCTAGTCAGACGACGTTCCGGATAAAACACGGTGTCTAGTTTGGAAATGAATGGCACATTCCACTGTTACAGTCATGTGAGACCAAAACGGAGGTGTTCCTTTGTCTCACTCCATCAGCAAATCGGTCGTGACGCACAAAGCCTCCGCTCGGCTTTCCATGACAAAATCTCTTATTAAAAGTGAAATCTGCCGGAAAATGGCTGATGTCAAGCTCTTGTGATAACCAGAGAAAGTGCACACAACGGTCTCAGATCCACAGAGCCATCCGTTTAGAAATGATCCGGTGGTTTGTGGCTCTCAATGGTAGCACGGAGCGGGGCGCGCCGAGCGTCCTTAAAGCTGTAGTAACAGTCCTTATTCTCTGTGAAGCCCGTAAAATTTTCACCGAATGCCAGATCAATTTTTCGAATGGTCTCCAGCTGCCAGTCTCTAACAGTTTCTGAAAAAATTCTGATGGAAAAAAGCACAAACCATTCCGCCATTTCCTGACAATGAAAATCCGCCGAGGGGGTGGACCCCTCCTCACTCAAAGCCTGCTCACAGGCGAATGACACAACCGACAGGCGTGGAAAAACTCACGCATGCGCACGAGGGTTCAAGCTTGTCTGACGTAATCACACATGATTCAAATCCATATGGTTTTTGAAAAAAAATAATAAGGTCGGATACTTTTCTAATAGACCTCGTATGTATATGTATGTGTAGGTATATGTGTGTGTGTATACACACACATATACACACACACACACACACACGCGCATACACACACACACGCATACACACACGCGCATACACACACACACGCGCGTACACACACACACGCGCGTACACACACACACGCGCACGTACACACACACACATACATATATATACATACACACATACATATATATACATACACACACATACATATATATACATACACACATACATACATATATATACATACACACATACATACATATACACACATACATACATATACACACATACATACATACATATATACATACATATATACATATATACATACATATATATTTGTGTGTTAGTTTGTATGTATATAGGTATATATGTGAGTGTGTATAAATGTATTTTATTTATATAGCGCCAAATCACAACAAACAGTTGCCCCAAGGCGCTTTATATTGTAAGGCAAGGCCATACAATAATTACAGAAAAACCCCAACGGTCAAAACGACCCCCTGTGAGCAAGCACTTGGCGACAGTGGGAAGGAAAACTCCCTTTTAACAGGAAGAAACCTCCAGCAAAACCAGGCTCAGGGAGGGGCAGTCTTCTGCTGGGACTGGTTGGGGCTGAGGGGAGAGAATCAGGAAAAAAACATGCTGTGGAAGAGAGCAGAGATAAATCACCAATGACTAAAAGCAGAGTGGTGCATACAGAGCAAAATGAGGTGAATAAAAAGATACACTGGGTGCATCATGGGAAACCCCCCAGCAGTCTAAGTCTATAGCAGCATAACTAAGGGATGGTTCAGGGTCACCTGATCCAGCCCTAACTATAAGCTTTTTCAAAAAGGAAAGTTTTAAGCTTAATCTTAAAAGTAGACAGGGTGTTTGTCTCCCTAATCCGAATTGGGAGCTGGTTCCACAGGAGAGGAGCCTGAAAATGAAGGCTCTGCCTCCCATTCTACTCTTACAAACCCTAGGAACTACAAGTAAGCCTGCAGTCTGAGAGCGAAGCACTCTATTGGGGTGATATGGTACTATGAGGTCCCTAAGATAAGATGGGACCTGATTATTCAAAACCTTATAAGTAAGAAGAAGAATTTAAAATTCTATTCTGGAATTAAAAGGGAGCTAATGAAGAGAAGCCAATATAGGTGAAATATGCTCTCTCCTTCTAGTCCCTGTCAATACTCTAGCTGCAGCATTTTGAATTAACTGAAGGCTTTTTAGGGAACTTTTAGGACAACCTGATAATAATGAATTACAGTAGTCCAGCCTAGAAGAAATAAATGCATGAATTAGCTTTTCAGCATCACTCTGAGACAAGACCTTTCTAATTTTAGAGATATTGCGCAAATGCAAAAAAGCAGTCCTACATATTTGCTTAATATGTGCATTGAAGGACATATGCTGATCAAAAATGACTCCAAGATTTCTCACAGTATTACTGGAGGTCAGGGTAATGCCATCCAGAGTAAGGATCTGGTTAGACACCATGTTTCTAAGATTTGTGGGGCCAAGTACAATAACTTCAGTTTTATCTGAATTTAAAAGCAGGAAATTAGATGTCACCCATGTCTTTATGTCTGAAAGACATTCCTGCAGGTTAACTAATTTGTGTGTGTCCTCTGGCTTCATGGATAGATAAAGCTGGGTATCATCTGCGTAACAATGAAAATTTAAGCAATGCTTTCTAATAATACTGCCTAAGGGAAGCATGTATAAAGTGAATAAAATCGGTCCTAGCACAGAACCTTGTGGAACTCCATAATTAACCATAGTCCCTGAAGAAGACTCCCCATTTACATGAACAAATTGTAATCTATTAGATAAATATGATTCAAACCACTGCAGCGCAGTGCCTTTAATACCTATGGCATGCTCCAATCTCTGTAATAAAATTTTATGTTCAACAGTATCAAAAGCTGCACTGAGGTCTAACAGGACAAGCACAGAGATGAGTCCACTGTCTGAGGCCATAAGAAGATCATTTGTAACCTTCACTAATGCTGTTTCTGTACTATGATGAATTCTGAAACCTGACTGAAACTCTTCAAATAGACCATTCCTCTGCAGATGATCAGTTAGCTGTTTTACAACTACCCTTTCAAGAATTTCTGAGAGAAAAGGAAGGTTGGAGATTGGCCTATAATTAGCTAAGATAGCTGGGTCAAGTGATGGCTTTTAAAATAATGGTTTAATTACTGCCACCTTAAAAGCCTGTGGTACATAGCCAACAAATAAAGATAGATTGATCATATTTAAGATCGAAGCATTAATTAATGGCTGGGCTTCCTTGAGCAACCTGACAGGAATGGGGTCTAATAGACATGTTGATGGTTTGGAGGAAGTACGTAATGAAAATAACTCAGAACAATCGGAGAGAAAGAGTCTAACCAAATACCAGCATTACTGAAAGCAGTCGAACATAAAGATATGTCTTTGGGATGTTATGAATAATTTTTTCTCTAATAGTTAAAATTTTATTTGCAAAGAAAGTCATGAAGTCATTACTAGTTAAAGTTAAAGGAATACTCGGCTCAATAGAACTCTGACTCTTTGTCAGCCTGGCTACAGTGCTGAAAAGAAACCTGGGGTTGTTCTTATTTTCTTCAATTAGTGATGAATAGTAAGATGTCCTAGCTTTACAGAGGGCTTTTTTTTTATAGAGCAACAGACTTTTTCCAGGCTAAATGAAGATCTTCTAAATTAGTGAGACGCGATTTCCTCTCCATCTTACGGGTTATCTGCTTTAAGCTGCGAGTTTGTGGGTTATACCACGGAGTCAGGCACTTCTGATTTAAGGTTCTCTTTTTCAGAGGAGCTACAGCATCCAAAGTTGTGCTCAATGAGGATGTAAAGCTATTGACGAGATACTCTATCTCACTCACAGAGTTTAGGTAGCTACTCTGCACTGTGTTGGTATATGGCATTGAAGAACATAAAGAAGGAATCATATCCTTAAACCTAGTTACAGCGCTTTCAGAAAGACTTCTACTGCAATGAAACTTATTCCCCACTGCTGGGTAGTCCATTATAGTAAATGTAAATGTTATTAAGAAATGATCAGACAAAAAGGGGTTTTCAGGGAATACTGTTAAGTCTTCAATTTCTATGCCATATGTCAGAACAAGATCTAAAGTGTGGCTAAGGTGGTGGGTGGGCTCATTTACATTTTGAGCAAAGCCAACTGAGTCTAATAATAGATTAAATGCAGTGTTGAGGCTGTCATTCTCAGCATCTATGTGGATGTTAAAATCACCCACTATAATTATCTTATCTGAGCTAAGCACTAAGTCAGACAAAAGGTCTGAAAAATCACAAAGAAACTCACAGTAACGAACAGGTGGACGGTAGATAATGACAAAACTGGTTTTTGAGACTTCCAATTTGGATGGACAAGACTAAGAGTCATGCTTTCAAATGAATTAAAGCTCTGTCTGGGTCTTTGATTAATTAATAAGCTGGAGTGGAAGATTGCTGCTACTCCTCCTCGGCCCGTCCTTTGAGCATTCTGGCAGTTAGTGTGACTCGGGGTTGCTCACTCATTTAAACTAACATATTCATCCTGCTGTAACCAGGTTTCTGTAAAGCAGAATAAATCAATATGTTGATCAATTATTATATCATTTACTAACAGGGACTTAGAAGAGAGAGACCTAATGTTTAATAGACCACATTTAACTGTTTTAGTCTGTGGTGCAGTTGAAGGTGCTATATTACTTTTTCTTTTTGAATTTTTATGCTTAAACAGATTTTTGCTGGTTAGATAGATAGATAGATATATACTTTTAATGTCCCCATGGGGAAATTTGTCTTGGACTTCTCAAAAATCATGACCCATACAAAGATACAGAACAAGACATACACAGTTCATAACAATAAATAAATAAATACATAATAAAGAATAAAAATAAATTAAAAAAAAACATACAAATAATAAAACCTCCTAATGTGCCTGATTGTTAGCGGTGTTTATTATGATATTTGTTAAGGGCTATGATTGATATAGGAACAAAAGAGTTCCTATATCTATTCAGTCTGCAATGGAGGACTCTGAAACGCCGGCCCGATGGTAGCAACTCGTATTGCGTGTGCAGAACATGGGAGGAGTCAGAAAGAATTCTGTCCGCTTGCTTCATCACGCACTGATCAAAAATTGACTGAGGATTGTTATACTGTTTCAAACCAATGATTTTCATTGCTGTGAGAACAAGGTAGTTTAATTTTGATCTTAGGGACACAGGAAGGTTCCCAAACCAAGTGGTTATGCCATATCTTAGAATGCTTTCAAGAACTGCCTGATAAAACAGTAACATAATTTTTTGGTCGACTCCATGGTTATTGGTGGTCTGGGAGCAGGCACCGTCTCTACGGGGATGGGGTATTGGGGGGATGGCAGGTGGAGAGAAGCTGCAGAGAGGTGTGTAAGACTACAACTCTGCTTCCTGGTCCCAACCCTGGATAGTCAAGATTTGGAGGGTTTAATAAAATTGGCCAGATTTCTAGAGATGAGAGCTGCTCCATCCAAAGTGGGATGGATGCCATCTCTCCTAACAAGACCAGGTATTCCCCAGAAGCTTTGCCAATTATCTATGAAGCCCAACTCATTTTTTGGACACCACTCAGACAGCCAGCAATTCAAGGAGAACATGCGGCTAAATATGTCACTCCCGGTCCTATTGGGGAGGGGCCCAGAAAAAACTACAGAGTCCGACATTGTTTTTGCAAAGTTACACACCGATTCAATATTAATTTTAGTGACCTCCGATTGGAGTAACCGGGTGTCATTACTGCCGACATGAATTACAATCTTACCAAATTTACGCTTAGCCTTAGCCAGCAGTTTCAAATTTCCTTCAATGTCGCCTGCTCTGGCCCCTGGAAGACATTTGACTATGGTTGCTGGTGTCGCTAACTTCACACTTCTCAAAACAGAGTTGCCAATAATCAGAGTTTGTTCCTCAGCGGGTGTGTCGCCGAGTGTGGAAAAACGATTAGAGATGTGAACGGGTTGGTGGTGTACAGGGGGCTTCTGTTTAGAACTATGCTTCTTCCTCACAGTCACCCAGCCGGCCTGCTTTCCCGGCTGCTCGGGATCTGCTGGGGGACAGCTAACGGCGGCTAAGCTACCTTGGTCCTACCAACTACAGGGGCCTGGCCAGCTGTAGGATTTTCCAAGGTGCGGAGCCGAGTCTCCAATTCGCCCAGCCTGGCCTCCAAAGCTACGAATAAGCTACACTTATTATAAGTACCGTTACTGCTAAAGGAGGCCAAGGAATAACTAAACATTTCACACCAGCGCATACAAGTGCGGGAGAGACAGGAGAAACTGCCATGCTAAACCGGCTAAGAGCCAATAGCTGCGCTAAGCTAGCGGATTCCTAAAAACACAAAGTGAAGAATGTGAAAATAATTTAGAGGTGATTCAGCAGAAAGGGTGCTTTAGTTAAGGCACGTGAAGATTACACTGTGAAATAAATCGTTATCTAGTTATCTTGATCAATCTAACTACGCGTATTAAACAGCTAACAGATACAGCAAAACACCACTGTGCTCCGGAACAGGAAGTGCTACAATAACGCAGTGAGAGCCAACCACCAGTAGAGTGCAGTCTCTAATCCCCCCCAAAAAAACCGTATGTATGTTAATGAGTATGTATGTGTATGTTGATGTATATATGTACGTATATAGGTATATATGGCATGGCCCAAGCAGAGGGTCACCCCCTAGAGCCTGGTCTGCTTGAGGTTTCTTCCTAAGAGGGAGTTTTTCCTCACCACAGTTGCCTAGTGCTTGCTCTGGGGGTCGGTAAGGTTAGTCCTTATTTGAGTAAAGTGACTTGGGCCAAATTTGTTGTGATGTGGCGCTTTATATATATACATAATATAATTATACATGAATTGAAGTGTAACTGAATATTGAAGTGTATGTCTGTGTGTTGATATGTAGTGTGTTGTGAATTTGTGTTTATGTTAGTATGACTGTTATAATTGTTGGACTTGTACTAGCAGGGGTGGGTGTTGATTAGCTTTGCTTCTGCCCTCACCCTTTTGGACTCACAGGCTTTGTTTATATAATATTCATGTTATTTGTATGTTTTTGTTCTTTCGGATTTGTGTGTATGTGCCAAATAAATTCATTCATTCATATTTATTTACTTTAAGACTCAATAAAATGTTTTTGACTTAGAAAACCTGTAAAGCCTACTTGTAGTACACAGAAAATTCACAGGAGGTATCAATAAGGAACCGGATCAATCCCATAACTCCATAGAATTCAGTCACAGATGGTCCAAACTATACCTTTTTGGAATCTTTATGATCAAGCAAATAATGTGGTATAGTTTTCAATATGATTGGAGCATCTTTTAATTTTGACCCCTGTGTAATTCTTGAATTGACCCCTACCTGACCACCCATTGAAAATTCAAGTGGCCAATCGGTTCTTTCAAAAGAGGAATGTCTAAGGTGTATTTCTGCCGAATTTGATGCTTTTATCACCATTTGCATGATTGTTTCAGTTATCTACTGCACTATGATGGTGACAAGTCAGTCTAAACAAGGTCTAATTACTGACACACATTCCGGGACTTGGTTACGGGTCTTACCTCCCGGATTGCTGCTATCGTGTTCTCCGGCGCGTCGTGCCCTCCGCCGCGGTGAGCGACCACCGACACCCGGCTGCCGGCTGGACGCAGAACCCGCTGGGCTCGGCTGGCCAGTACCTGCGGGAACCGGAACGTGACCATGAAAAGGTAGAGGGCAACGGTGAGCACGGTGGTCCACAACGGGCTGCGGGTCCCCAGGAGGAGAACCACGAACACCACCGAGTACAGCGTGACTTCATCTCCCAGCTGCAGCATTGTCCTCGGTCCGCCTGCAGCCGCCAAGCTAAGCTAAGCTAAGCTAAGCTAAGCTAAGCTAAGCTAAGCTAGTGTTAGCTGCACGTCTGCATAACAAAGTCAAATTTATTCCAGCACTTTTTGCACGTAAAATCAGAACCTCCAGTTCTGACTGTCAGTGGTGACTCGAAAACAGAACAAGCACAGCAAAGGCAACGACGACTTCCTCATATCTGCGAAACGCCGTTACAAAACCGATCCGGGTCAAAGTGTCAACTTGTATTAGCATAGCGGCTAAACCGTGAGCTAAACCCTGAAACACTGACTGCGACAGACCTGGTTCTCGATTCTTTGATTTGTTTTTTTTAGAGATATAACCTGTTGATCCCATGTTTGTCATGGTGAGTGTCCATTTTTATCATCTGATAACTGATTTGTACACGGTTTTGAAGCGAAATGAAAGCAAAAAATGATTTTGCTATGGGGATGAGTTAAACTGTTAGTGATCATCCATCCATTTTCTGTACCCACTTTACAATTAAGGGTCACAGAGGCCTGGAGCCTATGCCAGCAGTCACAGGGTGGTGAGGTGTGGTACACCCTGGACAAGGATGCCAGCCCGTCACAGGGCCACATATAGATAAACACATTCACACACTCCTACGGTCAATTTAAAGTTTCCAGTCCACCTAACCTGCATGTCTTTGCATGTGGGAGGAAACCAGAGCACAGAGAAGGAACTCTTACAAATACAGGGAGCACATGCAAACTCCACACAGAAAGGCCACAGGTGGAAATCAATCCCATGACCTTCTTGCTGTGGGGTAACAGGGCTAATCACTAAGCCACCGTGCTGCCCTTGTTTAGGTTCCTTGACACTTGCACGAATTTGATTCCTGCACTGGTATGCAATGCCAGTGAGTAAACTTATCGTAAACTGCGCAAAGAAAATTTTGAAATGTTCAAAACTTCTGGCACGTATTAATTCCATGAACTAATTGTGAATGTTGCACAGTCTATTTGAAAACACTGTGTGTCACTGCGCGCAGGGCATTTGAATGATTATGATGAGATGTTACATCTATAATAAACAATTTTACAGATACATTATCTAACTCAGAAGGAATGAAAATGCAGCTGTTTAACCATCCATTACAATATATACATTATAAATAATTGCCTTCGAGTCAATTTTCCAATGTGTCAATTCCAATTTGTCAACCCTGTTTGGATGTTGTTTGTGTCAAACTGAACTTAATATTGTATTGTTTCTCCACAGCTACGATCAGTGGTCAAATCTGGGCTACCTTCCCAGATACTGTCCTGTACCAGAGGGGCACGTGTACCCACAAGCCAGAGGTTGTCTGGACATTCAGTCATCCCACAGAGCTTCCATGGACACTTTTCTCTTCGAATCACTGCGCTGGGCAGGTACTCGGATTTGTCTGCAAAGAAGTATACCATGATTTACAGACTGCCATACATCAAGGTCCTCAGAGGTGTGTCGAGGCTTAAACTCCTCCAGACTGCTGTGACTGTCGTCATCTTACCGCCAGTGTACTTTCTTTACCTCCAGGGAGAAGTGTCCTCCTTCCTTGTGAGCTATGCAACAGGAATCGCAGGTTTCGCTGGTATAATGTTGTACACTGCCAGTAACTTAATTAGGAGAGTCATCGGAATGATGTACTTGGATCCATCACAGACGACGCTAAAAGTGTCTCTCCTCACATTCTGGGGCAAACGACATGATGTATATCTGCCAGTGTCAGATATTATGACCATTGCGGATACGGGGGACAACGTAGGGGAGAAGATATTGAAGCTGAAGAGATACAGCAGTGCAAAGACGTTGTTTTTTTCCACTTACTTTGGCCATGTGGTGGACAAACAGGGTTTTGAAAAAGTGTTTGGCAGTCAAACTTTATGAATATGTGGTGGGAAATACTTCAAATTCCACATATTTGTATATGGAAAAACAATACTGAATGCTGAGATGAGTTTAATGTCACAGTGTTGGTGGAGGTTGTAGTCATCGACAACATGTGACTGGAATTACTTACAGTATCTATGATTCCTGTTAGCTGTGTGATGTGAAAAATGGGCAATGAATAGTTAGTTCAGTGGAATTTGAAAACGGGAGTATTTCTGGGCCTGAACAATGACCTGGATGGCTGAGAATGTCTACGGACCTCGGTTACTTTTATTTATTTTAGAAAAATAAATAAATCAGTTAAATTCAGTGTAACAGAACAACATAAACTCTGTGGCTCAATGCTGTATATATATATATATATATATATATATATATATACTCAACAAAAATATAAACGCAACACTTTTGGTTTTGCTCCCATTTTGTATGAGATGAACTCAAAGATCTAAAACTTTTTCTACATACACAATATCACCATTTCCCTCAAATATTGTTCACAAACCAGTCTAAATCTGTGATAGTGAGCACTTCTCCTTTGCTGAGATAATCCATCCCACCTCACAGGTGTGCCATATCAGGATGCTGATTAGACACCATGATTAGTGCACAGGTGTGCCTTAGACTGCCCACAATAAAAGGCCACTCTGAAAGGTGTAGTTTTGTTTTATAGGGGGGGATACCAGTCAGTATCTGGTGTGACCACCATTTGCCTCATGCAGTGCAACACATCTCCTTCGCATAGAGTTGATCAGGTTGTCAATTGTGGCCTGTTTTGGTCCACTCCTCTTCAATGGCTGTGCGAAGTTGCTGGATATTGGCAGGAACTGGTACACGCTGTCGTATACGGCGGTCCAGAGCATCCCAAACATGCTCAATGGGTGACATGTCCGATGAGTATGCCGGCCATGCAAGAACTGGGACATTTTCAGCTTCCAAGAATTGTGTACAGATCCTTGCAACATGGGGCCGTGCATTATCCTGCTGCAACATGAGGTGATGTTCTTGGATGTATGGCACAACAATGGGCCTCAGGATCTCGTCACGGTATCTCTGTGCATTCAAAATGCCATCAATAAAATGCACTTGTGTTCTTCGTCCATAACAGACGCCTGCCCATACCATAACCCCACCGCCACCATGGGCCACTCGACCCACAACATTGACATCAGAAAACCGCTCACCTACATGACGCCACACACGCTGTCTGCCATCTGCCCTGGACAGTGTGAACCGGGATTCATCCGTGAAGAGAACACCTCTCCAATGTGCCAAACGCCAGCGAATGTGAGCATTTACCCACTCAAGTCAGTTACGACGACGAACTGTAGTCAGGTCGAGACCCCGATGAGGACGACGAGCATGCAGATGAGCTTCCCTGAGACAGTTTCTGACAGTTTGTGCAGAAATTCTTTGGTTATGCAAACCAATTGATTCAGTAGCTGTCCGAGTGGCTGGTCTCAGACGATCTTGGAGGTGAATATGCTGGATGTGGAGGTCCTGGGCTGGTGTGGTTACACGTGGTCTGCGGTTGTGAGGCTGGTTGGATGTACTGCCAAATTCTCTGAAACGCCTTTGGAGACGGCTTATGGTAGAGAAATGAACATTCAATAGACAAGCAACAGCTCTGGTTGACATTTCTGCTGTCAGCATGCCAATTGCACGCTCCCTCAAATCTTGCGACATCTGTGGCATTGTGCTGTGTGATAAAACTGCACCTTTCAGAGTGGCCTTTTATTGTGGGCAGTCTAAGGCACACCTGTGCACTAATCATGGTGTCTAATCAGCATCTTGATATGGCACACCTGTGACGTGGGATCGATTATCTCAGCAAAGGAGAAGTGCACACTATCACAGATTTAGACTGGTTTGAGAACAATATTTGAGGGAAATGGTGATATTGTCTATGTGGAAAAAGTTTTAGATCTTTGAGTTCATCTCATACAAAATGGGAGCAAAACCAAAGTGTTGCGTTTATATTGTTGAGTATATATATATATATATATATATATATATATATATATATATATATATAGATATAGATATATATAGAGAGAGAGTATTTATTTTGAATGGCTATTTCAAGGAATTGGTTGTATCCATCCCATAACTTGGCAAAAGAAAATTGGCTGTAAAAGTGGTGATATGTTTCCTAGAGTTTGTCCAAATTCTTATGGGCTTTGATAACTGGCACACTTCAAAGTGCATCTAAAAATATTAGCATATTGTGAGAAAGTTTTTCTGGTCATGTCAAAGACTGAAAAGGATCATTGCTGCTGGTACAAGAGAGAAAGCTCACTCACAAACACCTTTCAGGTGTTGAAAAGAGGAGTAAAATTTAACAGAAATAAGAATTTCATAAGCCACTGCAAGGATCTCTGGATAAATTTATCAACACTTCCAAAGATGTTTCGGGTGAGTCTGTATTCGAAGGTAGCAGTTGTGAAAATGCAAACATCTAGTGGCTTTGCATTTACATAAATGCACCACAGTTTTCACACAATGCACCATAATTTTTGTTGCAAAAATTGGCATGCAAGAGTTTCCGGTAGAGATGACAGCAATGGTGGGCACAGAAGGTGCCGTTTTTTTTTTTTTTTTGAGTGATTCACCCACAATAACTATGGTTTGTCAGCCTAATGCGCTTCAAAAATAACAGGGATATCATGGACACTGAAGAAGATGATGAACTCTAAAGTGAGGGACAAGGATTAGTGGCTGTGGCTGACAAATAACCATGATCTGGTAAAATTTTTTTCTATTTTAAATGTGATGCTGCCACACCAGGAACATCAGTATCACATTGAAATCTGACAAGTTTAAGTTGAGATGTTTCATTTAGTGATGGTGACAGTTGGAGCAGTCTTGGGGGGGACATATGAAATCCACAGGGGGCACAATTTTAGCATACAGTAGCCTACATATGCTACATATTTTTTGATAATCCTACACTGTATTCACGCAGCATTGACACACCCTAATCATCACATTAAACATAACAACAAATGTGACCAGACCAGGTGTATATAATTTATAGCAATGAATTACATAGGAACAATGTTGTTAATATCCACAAACCACTTAAACCAGCGATAAGTGTGGTATCTGAAGTGTGACACTAGAGGGCGCTCACACTACTTAAGAACTTCTGCATTGAGAGCGAATGAGCTGTAACACCAGAACGTTGTTCCTGTAGCTAATGTAAAAAGTTGCCGTTCCAATGCAAACCAGCTTCCATTCTGTACCAGAATGACCCACAAGTATTTGTGCTGCTGCAAACACAACAATAGGTCTACAACATATTAGATGTAACACAAGCAGATGCATCTCTGAAAAAGCATCGGTGGATGCATTTTAAAGCAATTATTTCCATGACACACACAACCGCACACACACAAACTTTGAACCTACTTTGCGTAGAGGCAGTTCTCTCCAGTCCTCCTGTGTTGATACAGCGACAGGCGCCGTTTCGCCAAGCTGAAGCTCATCAACGCATCCTTCCACTCTGACTTACACTTGTGACTGAGGTCCTTTTCAAAAGCAAGCTGGATCACCTGGGCTTTGCGTCTATGAAGCATAATTCAATTCAATCATAATTTCAATTTATTTAATTTATATAGGGCCAAATCACAACAAAGTTGCCTCAGGGTGCTTCACACAAGTAAGGTCTAACCTTATCAACCCCTAGAGCAAGCACACAGGCGACAGTGGTAAGGAAAAACTCCCTCTGATAATTTGAGGAAGAAACCTCAAGCAGACCAGACTCAAAGGGGTGACCCTCTGCTTGGGCCATGCTACAGACACAACTGACAATACGAACACACAGAAAGTCCTGGGAAACTTTAGGAGTCCATGCAGGTGCACAGGACGGGAGGCCTGCAGAAGAAAGCACCCATTCCCATGTCTGGATGGAGCCGCACTTCAGATGGAGAGAAAAAACAGAATTAGGCAGCAGAAACACAACAAATACAAGTATAATCTGTCAGCACTAAGTACTAAGGTGTTCGCTGGCCACTAACTCTAAGCTTCAGTAAAAGACCCAGACTTTAGATAAAGTTGAGGCCATGACCCGCTCTGTTATTAATAAAATTAATTTAAAAGGGTAGAAAGCATAGTAACGTACTATGTCAGTATGCTAGCCATACGAAAGGGAAAATAAGTGCGTCTTAAGTCTGGACTTGAAATTCTCTACAGAGTGTTTAATTATGTCAGCTAAAGTAGGGAGGCGCTAGTCCATGAATAATTTTGTAGGTTAATAACAGAACCTTACTGCGTACTGCGCTGATGCTCTGAAAACATGTTTTCAGAGCATGGAAAATTAGTTTTCACACATTGCCATGGAAGCTCTTAAAATTAGGAAAGGGTGTAGACTGAGAACAGTTGGCATAGTTTGGAGTACATCCTTGAATATGCTAAGGATGTTAGCTATTGTCCATGTTCCATCTTCACAGGGGGATTGTTCATTTTCTTCATCAGAAACTCATGAGCCACAGTATATTCAGTCAACCACATCAAGTCCAGCTAATGCCAGTAGAAGGGTTACTTTTGATGAGTCCAGGAAGTTCTCATCAAATAAGCCAAAGATGAGATGTGTTGAAATGCATTCTTTTGTTGAGAAGTCAAACATATTCAGTTTACTATCAGAAAGGAATAAAGAAAACAGAACATATTCACACTGAAGAAGCTGAAACCAGAGACTTTTGATATAAAAAACAAAACAAAAAAAATTCAAAATTATATATAGATTACCAAAAGACTTGGCATTTAATTAATTAATAGATTAATTGGTGCATCTGTAGTTAACAATAATAATTTGAGAGAGGCATATGAATGTTACATTTTATGTTATTTCCATTCCATCACTGAATAAAAAGTTCCAACTGATTCTTGGATTGTCAGAATGATTTTTCAAATTGTGTACTGCAGTATGGGTTTCCACCACTAGGTGTCACAACAGTCCAAGCAATGTGTTCAAAATGTACACAAAACCGCCCCAAGTACATTAAATAAAAAACAAACTGAGCAACTCAAATAGAGGTAAACTAGTGGAACCTAAAGTGTCTCCTTATTTATGAAGTTGTGGTATGTTTTTGTTTGACTACCAAATGTACACTAAACCTCTTTTAGTAACTTAAGAATTTTGTGTTAACAGTGTAATTTAACATATTACACACACACACACACACACACCTACCTTCAACTGCTTAGTCCAATTGAGGGTCGCAGGGATAACATTACACATTATATATAATATGATTAATCAACAGCTTCTGTATACCCAGGTCCTAACCTTAAAGATTATAAAATTATATTGTCTTTTTATTTATTTCTTAATTACAAGGGCTTTTAAAAATGCTGTGATGCAAACACAGAAATGATAGGAGAACTGTCTACATCTTCCTGTATTGCACCTTAACCTGTTGTTGACAGTGGAGTGACATTACAGTTGTTTTTTATTTTTTCTCCAATCATTTTCACACTTGTGTCAATACCATGTCCAATTTTTCTTAAATCATTCTTCGTGTTGTGAAAGTGTAGGAACACGGACCCACAACAGGGGCGCAAATGAACGGACAATGAAGGAAGTCAAATAACAACACTTTACTGTTGTGAAAAAACACAACCAACACGGCGAATGTGAAATTTAACAGTCAGTCAATTACAAGGGTGACGTGTGAGCAGGCTCAAAGATAAGAGACGTCCGTCTAAAGCAGAACCGGAACCACACGATTTCCTCCGCCACCGAACCCCGGGAATACTGGAGCCGCCAAGTCCCGAACACCCAGGTGGCCACTGCCTCCGCTTGTCGGATCTGGTACTGCTGGCGAGGAACAAAAACAGTTAGATGTGGGTGCGTGTGCACCCAGCAACACGTATGGTGGGAATGCCACCTCCACCTCGTCGAAAAAAGAAACAGAATATCTGCTGTCCAACACACACAAGCAATAGATATTCCTGTCAGAGAATCAACACAGTCAGCTGAGATCGTTACCTCCTTGGTAGAGCGATATCTCGGCAGAGAAGTGGAGATGACGTCTTGCAGATATACCGCTGCGGATCAGATGATTGGTAACAGCTGTCGTAGGTGACAGCTGTCACCCCGGCTGCTCCTGTGAGATGGCAGCGCCCTCTGGTGGTGGTGGGCCAGCAGTACCTCCTCTTCAGCGGCCCACACAACACTTCGCCTGCAGATAATTTTACAGACATTTATAAACTGTTCCAAACTTTTCGGTCCAAACCTATAAATTGTAGATCACTGGTAGATTGAAATGTGCCGCATTTTGAAAGACAAACTAGAAAACAGAAAGTTTGGTCTGTTTTTGTTTTGTTAGTCTTGTTACATCTATAAAAAAGTGGTCACATTTACATTGAAATTTTATGTAAGTCAGCACAATATAGATGTAGTTGTTGCTGAAAATGATTTCTTCACTATTACAGTACTGGTGAATTTTGTACATGATGGCCTATCTGTGGGAGAAAGTGACCAAAGCATACAACTATAGGGAATTTACCATATTTTATATGCAGCAACACATTGTGGGCCTGGTTTACTAAAGGTTTGTGTTTGTTAAAATGTATGCAAACACCACAGCACTCTCAAAAAAGTGCATTGTGCCTTTCAAATGTGGAAATTAGTGTGTATTAGCCATTTAACCTCATTTGCTTCATGAATATGCAATTTGGGGTTTGTCCACCTGAGTGCACAAAATTGTAGGAGGAAACACGCAAATAGGTGAGCTTTGCACGTGCAACATGGTTTATCTTAGTCAGAAGGATGTGTTTTGCACATTTGAAACTGTGGGCGTTAACTTATTGGTCTTGATAGACTGCTGTTCCAGCAGCAGAGAGGCTGCCACCTCCTCATCACAAATAATTAAAACAAAATAATTGTAAATGTTGGATCTATTTAAAGCATTGAAGTTTATTTTATGCTTGTTTCTTTAGCAATAAATATCTGTGCGTTATTGGTTCTGTGCTATTATTCGCTGAGCACCAAAGCACATTTATTGTGACACACTTTTTTTTTTTCACAATGTCTACGACACAAACAGATGCACATAGAACTCTGTGGGACATCATGGCTGCGTACCAGGACACACCCATGAACCTACTGATGTACTGGCAAATGTAATTAAAAAACCCCAACAAAAACAATCTCCTATTTTAAATACTCAACCATTGTTCCATCCACAGTAATGTGGAACCTCAGTTTTAGAAGGGCTCTCTTTATGAACAGAATTATTTCACGAGCATATTTTGGAATGAAAAATGCATCACTTTTTGAACAGTCTTGGTGCAGGAACACTTCCACCACAGTATGTGGCGGTAATGCACTGTGTTGGGTTGCAATCTGCCAATAAACTCAAAAGAAGAAGGTTAAGGGTTATTTTTGTTTTGTGTTTGGGTGTTTATGAAATCATGTTTTTGGAGGCTGCACAGTGGTTCTCCTAACGGTTTACTTTGTTGTAGACATTAAATCCAGTAATCCCAGTAATTAAGTGGAGCAAATGGGTGAAGTTACAACATTAAATCTGACCAGAGTTTCACTGCAACAGAGACCTCTGATCAGTGTAGTTTGGAGTATTTTATGAAAAACACCTGGAATAATCTGGCTTGTTGTGTGGTGGAACGTCCTAACGGACAGTAATACCCAACCCCCTTCACGTACACAATGAAGTCTCTTCTATACATACTATACATAAAGTAAAATTAATTTTCTATTTATTATAATTATTGTACCGTGTTTGTATAAGATACTAATACTAATACTCTGCATATTCTTTGTATTTTTTTCTGCCTTTTATGCATGGAATGCTGTTAAAAGGTAAAAACACAGTGTTATTTTTGGGGCCAGGAACAGATTAATCCATTTTACATTGTTTTTTATGGGAAAATTGGTTTTGGTTAAGAACAACATTTAGGAACCAATTAAGTTCTGAAACCAAGTTTCCACTGTATTTAAAAAATAAATAATAATAATGAAATGGTGAATAACTATGCACTGTTCTGCCCAGTTGTGGCTCCTGAAAAAAATTCTCAGGACGGGTAATTTTTTGGGATAATGGTTAAGGCAACCCATTCAGTAAATACGAGGTCTGTTAGAAAACTATCCGACCTTTTTATTTTTTGCAAAAAACTATATGGATTTGAATCATGTGCACTTGCATCAGCCAAGCTTGAACCTTCATGCACATGCGTGAGTTTTTTCACGCCTGTCGGTTGCGTCATTCGCCTGTGAGCACGCTTTGAGTGAGCAGTGGTCCACCCCCCTCGTCGGGTTTTTATTGTGAGGAAAATGTCTGAACGATTTGGAGCTTTGCTGCATCAAATTTTTCCAGAAACTCTGAGAGACAGCCAGGTGGAAACCATTCGGAAGATTCAGACGGCTTTCAGGGACGATTCTATGGGGATCACACAGATTAAGGAGTGTTACAACCGGTTTAAAGACCACGCACAATGGTGGAGGGTGCGCTGCGCTCCGAGCGGCGATCGACAGGCTGAAACGACCAGATCATTTCCAAACTGAACGCTGTGTTGATGCGGAACGTCATCTGACTACTACAGAAATGGCAGAAGAGGTGGGCATACCACTTTTTCGGCACATTCCACTGTTACAGGAGTTTTTGTCAAGAAAAGACGTGCGGAGGAATTTGCGCGTCGGGAAGGAGCCGCTCATGGCGTGGGACAAAAAGCAACGCCGTGATGAAGCCTCACAGGACATGTTGTGGCATGTCCAGCTCGTCCACAATTTCTCGGATAGTCACACAACTGAAAAGCCACCAAAAGCCATCTGAATCTTCCGAATGGTGCAAGAGCTGGGCATGTTACAACATGTCCTGTGAGACAAACACGGAGGTGCTTTGTCCTGTGCCATTAGCGGCTCCGTGGCGAATTCCTCCGCTCCTCTTTCCATGACAAAAACTCCTGTAAACAGTGGAATGTGCCTAAAAAGTGGTATGTTCCACCTCTTCTGCCATTTCTGTAGTAGTGAGATGACGTCCTGGATCAACACAGCGTTCAGTTTGGAAATGATCTGGTCATTTCAGCCTGTCGATCGCCGCTCAGAGCGCGGCGCGCCCTCCATCATTGTGCGCCGTCTTTAAACTGGTTGTAACACTTCCTTAATCTGTGTGATCCCCACAGAATCGTCCCTGAAAGCTGTCTGAATCTTCCGAATGTTTCCCACCTGGCTGTCTTTCAGTTTCTAGAAAAATTTGATGCAGCAAAGCTCCAAATCCTTCAGACATTTTCCTCACAATAACAATCTGACGAGGGGGCTGGACCACTGCTCACTCAAAGCATGCTCACAGGTGAATGATGCAACTGACAGGCGTGAAAAAAACTCACACATGTGCACGAATGTCAAGGCTTGGCTGATGCAATCACACGTGATTCAAATCCATATAGTTTTGCAAAAATAAAAAGGTCAGATAGTTTTACTAACAGACCTTGTACATTAAGCAAGACAATCATATCAATTTGTTGTTAGCTGATTAACTCATACAGCAATACTTTCATTAGATGGCAGCACAATGGAAGATTTTTCCTCTAGCTACATAAATTATAGGTAGAAAGCAGTGGAAGAAAGTTACATCCTGGAACCTTCACAATCAAAATGTTAAAGTGAAGTGTCCCTACAAAAAATTAACCCACTTATCCAAACTGGGAGCAACTGGGTATTAAGGACCTTGCCCAAGGGCTCTTAGTGAATTTCAGATGGGAAAAGCGCTGTATAGATTTGTGTGTATGTGTGTGTCTGTAATTAATATTCAACATCTGTAAACACACTCATAGAATTGTGGAGCTTTGAAGATGTTATGTAAAAGGTGATTTTGCACAATATGACAACTTTAAACAGTTATCCTATTGGCTCCAAGACCATTTTATTGTAATATTCCATTGAACATTAAAATCTGGATAAAAGCATCACGAAACAAACATTTTTAAACAGTTTTAAGCATGTCTGCTCGGTGTGGCTGTTAACGATTGTTAAAGTCAAACGTGTTGGTAAATGAACAGACACCACATTTGAGATAAACAGTGACAGTTATTAAAGCAAGTTAACTTTGGTATGAAAAGTATTTAATGTGTGCTTTACCTTCATGTCTCGTTCAGCAGGAGAAAACATTAACAAGGCTATTTTAACCACATAAACTGACCTGTGCGCTGTGGCTGCACTGTATTGCATGATTTTCTTGCTGCGATTTAAAAAAAATTAAATACTTCTGGTCTGATGTTGCTTTCTAATCCGTGCAAAAAAAAAGTATTCAAAGGAACAGACATCTAACCCAGTTTTGCCTTCAAAAACACTTTATCTACAGACCAAGTCAGTGACATCTAAACAAAATGGTGCTGTAATTAATTAAGGCAAATGTATGCGTTATTTTGTCAGCCATAATCTTCCTCTCTCAGCCGCTCCCGTTTGGGGTCACCACAGCAGATCAGTCGTTTCCATCTCACCCTGTCTTCTGTCTTCCTCTGTTACACCAACGACCTGCATGTCCTCCCTCACCACATCCATAGACCTCCTATTTGGCCTCCCTCTTTTTTCCCTGCCTGGTGTGTTACGATAGGAAGCCGACAAACCAGAGAGAACCACCCAGAAAACAGGCGATTGGCTGTTTGGCCGGTAGGAGTCCTCGTGGAAGCTAGAGTGCGGTCGCATGGTCCCCGGAGTTCACAACAGAGTCAGCAGGGCGGCCAAAGGCCCAAAGGAGTTTGTCAGCGTATCAGAGGTGGGGATGGACAGCGAGGGCGGACAGGCCTTCTGCAATGTCTTTGCAAGTGGGAGTGGAGAGCCCTGTAGTGACGTCTTCAAGACGCAAGGCGGACGCCACCTCTGGTGCTGTGGCAAATGGCTCTCTCAGAGCACAAGCACCACATGCACCGGAGTTTGCAGACTTCAGTGGAGCAGTGACATCTGCCAGGACTGAAGCGGTCGGCCACACAGTGACGCCATCAGGTGCCAGGACTAGCAACCCCTCAGTGACGTCTTCAGGAGTGGAGGCGATTGCTCCTCTGCAACGTCATCTGGGGCCGGGACTGGTGATCTGTCGGTGACGTCTTCGGGAGCTGGGCAGATCACCTCAGCCACCTGTGGTACACCGCAGCACCAGCCCACTGACCTGGAAAACAAAACACATAGATCAGGTTGCCCCGCGCCCACCTGGAGCCCAGAGATGGCTCTGCTGAGGAGCCAGGTGTCTCCTTCTGGGCTGGCCCTGATGCAGGCACCAGTGGGCAGACTACTACCTTGGTAGCTGTCAGCCGGTGATGTTCGCTTTACACGGTGGAGTTTTAACTTGCACTTGTAGAGACAACGGTTAACTGTTAACTGACAGTGGTTTTCTGAAGTGTTCCTGAGCCCACGTGGTAAGATCCTTTACACAATGATGTCGGTTTTTATGCAGTGCCGCCTGAGGGATCAAAAGTCACGGGCATTCAATGTTGGTTTTTGGCCTTGCTGCTTATGTGTAGAAAGTTCTCCAGATTCTCTGAATTTTCTGATTATATTATGGACTGTAGATGATGGAATCCTTAAATTCCTTGCAATGAACGTGATAAACATTGTTCTTACACTGTTGACTATTTTTTCATTGCAGTTATTCACAAAGTGGTGATCCTCGCCCATCTTTGCTTGTTAATGGCTGAGCCTTTTGGGGATGCTCCTTTTATACCCAATCAGACACTCACAATTAGTGTCCTCAGTTCCCAAATGCTTATTGAGTGTTCTTAGAAGGAAAGGTGATGTAACACAAAGGTAAACATACCACTGTCCCAGCTTTTTTGAAACATGTTCCAGGTATCCATTTCAAAATGAGCAACTATTTGCACAAAACAATAAAGTTTATCAGTTTGAACATTAAATATCTTGTCTTTGTGGTGTATTCAATTGAATATAGGAAGAGGATTATTATTGATATTGAAGAGTATTTGCAAATCATTGTATTCTGTTTTTATTTACATTTACATTTTACACAACGTCCCAACTTCATTGGAATTGGGGTTGTACAAAACACAGAGAACGACTGGTTAGGTATGACGTCAAACATGCAAGGGCACTCCCAGTAATCCCAAATGATTCTCCAGCCTATCGAATAGAATATGATGATCCATAGTATCAAATGCAGCACTGAGATCTAACAGCACCAGAACTGTATAGTGGTGTCTGAATCCACTGAAAGCAGAAAATCATTCACCACTTTAGTGAGAGCTGTCTCTGTGGAATGACATTTTCTAAAAGCAGACTGCAGTGGCTCAAAAAGATTATTCTCACTAAGGTGGTCCACGAGCTGCTGTGAAACCACTTTTTCCAGAATTTTAGAGCAAAATGGTAGATTTGATATCGACCTATAGTTTTTCAATACACTAGGATCAAGATTAGACTTTTTAAGTAATGGTTTAATCACTGCAGATTTGAAATATTTAGGAACAGATCCAGAGGTTAATGAGAGATTAATAATTTCCAGCACAGTCGGCCCAAAAGTGGGCCACAGATCCTTAAACAGTTTTGTTGGTATAGGATCAAATAAGCAGGTTGTGCTTTTTGTAGATGTTACGAGTTTTGTCAGCACATCTAGTGAGATACTATCAAATTCTGTAAATCTAGGTAATACCTCAGTAATGGCACCCACCTCAATAGCAGGGTGTAGTGGCTGGGTTAAGGCATGCTGGGATATGCTCAACTTAATGTCTTCTATTTCTTCTCAAAGTAATCCAGGAAATTGCAGGTGGTTGTCCATGTATAAGTGTTGCCACCGTGTCGAACAAGAACTTTGAGTTATGCTTGTTTTTGTTCATCAAATTAGAGTAATAGGTCCGCTTTGTGGCCAGTAGTGCATGCTTATAGTCTAAGATAGCATCACGCTACGCAAGGGGAATACTTCTAATTTTGAACTGCACCATTTCTGTTCTAGACCTCTAGCCTTATGCTTGAGGTCACGCAAGTAATCATTGAACCAAGGTGACTGTGTTTTGGGGGGGCGTGGTTTTAACAAAGGTGGCGCAATCATATCGAGTGTAGTTTTGAGCAATGAGTTTAAAGTATCCACAAGACTGTCTACTGATTGGGCATTTGCCAAACGTGAAGCTAAGATATCAGGCAGTCTAGCTTCAAGTTCAGGCTTATTGAGGAGTTGATGCATCGCTGTAGTGATATATATGGTTGTTCCACTAAACAGCAGTGAAACTGTAAACCTAATAAGTGAGTGATCAGAGACCACCGAAGCAAGAGGCATGATGTCAATATTCGTGACAGCAATACCACGTGTGAGAACCAAATCCAGGGTATTTCCACTAATGTGCGTCGAGTCCTGAATGCATTGCTGAAATCCTAATGCGTCCACAATTTCCATAAATGATTTGCAGAAGGGATCAGAAGGCTTATTTATATGAATGTTAAACTCACCATAATCAGAATGTTATCTGCACTCATTGACAAGTTAGAGATGAATGCACCAAATTCATCTTAGAATCCAGAGTATGGGCCAAGGGGCCTATACAGTGACAAGTAATACGGCTGATTTTTATTCTTCTGACCTTGACAATACGTAGCATCGTGGGCAGAGCGGAGAATCAGATGTTCAGATGAGTTATATTTGCGACCCCCAACAGCTAATAAGTTAAACCTAGATTCATAAATAAGAGCAATACCCCCGCCTTGCTTCGCATCACGAGGGACGTGACTAAATGTGTACGCCGGTGGGCAGGCCTCATTTAAGGGGAGGACAGCTGTAGGTTTAAACCAGGTTTCACATAACCCAATCATATCTAAATGATGATCCATAATTAGATCATTAATCAACCATGATTTTGAGGACAGTGATCGTGTGTTAATGAGACCCAGACTAAGGACCTCAGTAGGGTTGACGTTTGGACTGTTTGGGTTTAGGGGTGATTCCAGAGTGGCATGTATAAGATTCCTGGAAGTAGGTTTAGGTTTGAGACATTCCACGCAATTTGTAGGTAGTAGACACCAAACCTTTGATATTGCTGGAACAGCCAAAAGGGCCATCCTCAATTTCAACATCATCCATGTAGTAATGGGTATTAAGTTTGCAAAACATATCTCTCTATGGTTTTTATGGACACGTCTACGGAAGCAGGCCACAGTCTCAATTTGTTGAATTTCCTCCCTGGCAGATAAACTGCACTATCACTATTATGGATTTTCGGCGCTAATTTTCATGCTAAGCTAATGGATTCCACACCCACGTTTGTCATAAACCTTGCAGGGTCTCTAATCACCTGCTCAGGCCTGCTATAAAATCCTAATGTTACCCTCCCTGTAGAGCTCTATCTATGTTTGCAGACAAGATGGCAGCACCTTCCTCAGTAGGGTGAAGGCCGTCCAGCATCAGCAAGCCACGACAGCCCTAGAACGAAGGCCAATTATCAAAAAACTAAAGCCTTGCTGTCTACAAAATTGCACCAGCCACCTATTCAACGATGTCAGCCTGCTAAACGCCTCATCATTACCCCAGGAGGGGAGGGGACCAGAGATTATTAATCGATGCTGACACTCTTTCTGGCAAAGTCACAGTAGGAATCAGTAGGGACCATACCTGTCTCCAAGGTTGAAACAAAAATGTTAGCAATGCCAGGAGAACAGCATCTCCACCTGCCTGGAGGAACTTTGTTCTAGTGCCATACTGTAAAACATTGCAGCTGCGTTTAGTTAGTCCACTTGCTACCTGTCTTTAACATAAAGAGCGCTTACAGTTTTGGATGTTGAACTCAACTTTACAAGTTGAGTTGAGTTGTAAAGTTGAATTCAACATCCAAAAATTGATTTGGATGTTGAATGTGTTAGAGTGTACACATCCTTGGACGTTTCCCTGCCCTCAGCTGTTTCACGACCTTTGCTGTCTCACCTAGATTTGGTGGTTCAGAACTGACTGGAGAATCAGCTATAGGAACGCTGGTGCCAGAAATGTCTAGATTCACAGCAGGAGGATCAGCCTTATACAACTGCTCGAAGTTGGTGGCCCAATGAGACAGTACAGCAGAGGTATCTGTCAGGACTGAACCACCTCTGCCATAACTGCAGTGGGTCTAGGGTCGGGGGAACAAAGTGCTTTGATTCCCTTGTAAGCAGCCGAGGTCACGACCACAGACAGTGTGTCACCTGACCACAGATATGCTGTTCTGTACTATGATGAATTCTGAAACCTGACTGAAACTCTTCAAATAGACCATTCCTCTGCAGATGATCAGTTAGCTGTTTAAAACTACCCTTTCAAGAATTTCTGAGAGAAAAGGAAGGTTGGAGATTGGCCTATAATTAGCTAAGATAGCTGGGTCAAGTGATGGCTTTTAAAATAATGGTTTAATTACTGCCACCTTAAAAGCCTGTGGTACATAGCCAACAAATAAAGATAGATTGATCATATTTAAGATCGAAGCATTAATTAATGGGGGCTTCCTTGAGCAACCTGACAGGAATGGGGTCTAATAGACATGTTGATGGTTTGGAGGAAGTAGTAATGAAAATAACTCAGAACAATCGGAGAGAAAGAGTCTAACCAAATACCAGCATTACTGAAAGCAGTCGAACATAAAGATATGTCTTTGGGATGTTATGAATAATTTTTCTCTAATAGTTAAAATTTTATTTGCAAAGAAAGTCATGAAGTCATTACTAGTTAAAGTTAAAGGAATACTCGGCTCAATAGAACTCTGACTCTTTGTCAGCCTGGCTACAGTGCTGAAAGAAACCTGGGGTTGTTCTTATTTTTCAATTAGTGATGAATAGTAAGATGTCCTAGCTTTACAGAGGGCTTTTTTTTTATAGAGCAACAGACTTTTTCCAGGCTAAATGAAGATCTTCTAAATTAGTGAGACGCGATTTCCTCTCCATCTTACGGGTTATCTGCTTTAAGCTGCGAGTTTGTGGGTTATACCACGGAGTCAGGCACTTCTGATTTAAGGTTCTCTTTTTCAGAGGAGCTACAGCATCCAAAGTTGTGCTCAATGAGGATGTAAAGCTATTGACGAGATACTCTATCTCACTCACAGAGTTTAGGTAGCTACTCTGCACTGTGTTGGTATATGGCATGAAGAACAAAGAAGGAATCATATCCTTAAACCTAGTTACAGCGCTTTCAGAAAGACTTCTACTGCAATGAAACTTATTCCCCACTGCTGGGTAGTCCATTATAGTAAATGTAAATGTTATTAAGAAATGATCAGACAAAAAGGGGTTTCAGGGAATACTGTTAAGTCTTCAATTTCTATGCCATATGTCAGAACAAGATCTAAAGTGTGGCTAAGGTGGTGGGTGGGCTCATTTACATTTTGAGCAAAGCCAACTGAGTCTAATAATAGATTAAATGCAGTGTTGAGGCTGTCATTCTCAGCATCTATGTGGATGTTAAAATCACCCACTATAATTATCTTATCTGAGCTAAGCACTAAGTCAGACAAAAGGTCTGAAAAATCACAAAGAAACTCACAGTAACGAACAGGTGGACGGTGGTAGATAATGACAAAACTGGTTTTTGAGACTTCCAATTTGGATGGACAAGACTAAGAGTCATGCTTTCAAATGAATTAAAGCTCTGTCTGGGTCTTTGATTAATTAATAAGCTGGAGTGGAAGATTGCTGCTACTCCTCCTCGGCCCGTCCTTTGAGCATTCTGGCAGTTAGTGTGACTCGGGGTTGCTCACTCATTTAACTAACATATTCATCCTGCTGTAACCAGGTTTCTGTAAAGCAGAATAAATCAATATGTTGATCAAATTATATCATTTACTAACAGGGACTTAGAAGAGAGAGACCTAATGTTTAATAGACCACATTTAACTGTTTTAGTCTGTGGTGCAGTTGAAGGTGCTATATTACTTTTTCTTTTGAATTTTTATGCTTAAACAGATTTTTGCTGGTTAGGATAGATAGATATATACTTTTAATGTCCCCATGGGGAAATTTGTCTTGGACTTCTCAAAAATCATGACCCATACAAGATACAGAACAAGACATACACAGTTCATAACAATAAATAAATACATAATAAAGAATAAAAATAAATTAAAAAAAAACATACAAATAATAAAACCTCCTAATGTGCCTGATTGTTAGCGGTGTTTATTATGATATTTGTTAAGGGCTATGATTGATATAGGAACAAAAGAGTTCCTATATCTATTCAGTCTGCAATGGAGGACTCTGAAACGCCGGCCCGATGGTAGCAACTCGTATTGCGTGTGCAGAACATGGGAGGAGTCAGAAAGAATTCTGTCCGCTTGCTTCATCACGCACTGATCAAAAATTGACTGAGGATTGTTATACTGTTTCAAACCAATGATTTTCATTGCTGTGAGAACAAGGTAGTTTAATTTTGATCTTAGGGACACAGGAAGGTTCCCAAACCAAGTGGTTATGCCATATCTTAGAATGCTTTCAAGAACTGCCTGATAAAACAGTAACATAATTTTTTGGTCGACTCCATGGTTATTGGTGGTCTGGGAGCAGGCACCGTCTCTACGGGGATGGGGTATTGGGGGGATGGCAGGTGGAGAGAAGCTGCAGAGAGGTGTGTAAGACTACAACTCTGCTTCCTGGTCCCAACCCTGGATAGTCAAGATTTGGAGGGTTTAATAAAATTGGCCAGATTTCTAGAGATGAGAGCTGCTCCATCCAAAGTGGGATGGATGCCATCTCTCCTAACAAGACCAGGTATTCCCCAGAAGCTTTGCCAATTATCTATGAAGCCCAACTCATTTTTTGGACACCACTCAGACAGCCAGCAATTCAAGGAGAACATGCGGCTAAATATGTCACTCCCGGTCCTATTGGGGAGGGGCCCAGAAAAACTACAGAGTCCGACATTGTTTTTGCAAAGTTACACACCGATTCAATATTTTTTAGTGACCTCCGATTGGAGTACCGGGTGCATTACTGCCGACATGAATTACAATCTTACCAAATTTACGCTTAGCCTTAGCCAGCAGTTTCAAATTTCCTTCAATGTCGCCTGCTCTGGCCCCTGGAAGACATTTGACTATGGTTGCTGGTGTCGCTAACTTCACACTTCTCAAAACAGAGTTGCCAATAATCAGAGTTTGTTCCTCAGGGGTGTCGCCGAGTGTGGAAAAACGATTAGAGATGTGAACGGGTTGGTGGTGTACAGGGGGCTTCTGTTTAGAACTATGCTTCCTCACAGTCACCCAGCCGGCCTGCTTTCCCGGCTGCTCGGGATCTGCTGGGGGACAGCTAACGGCGGCTAAGCTACCTTGGTCCTACCAACTACAGGGGCCTGGCCAGCTGTAGGATTTTCCAAGGTGCGGAGCCGAGTCTCCAATTCGCCCAGCCTGGCCTCCAAAGCTACGAATAAGCTACACTTATTATAAGTACCGTTACTGCTAAAGGAGGCCAAGGAATAACTAAACATTTCACACCAGCGCATACAAGTGCGGGAGAGACAGGAGAAACTGCCATGCTAAACCGGCTAACAGCCAATAGCTGCGCTAAGCTAGCGGATTCCTAAAAACACAAAGTGAAGAATGTGAAAATAATTTAGAGGTGATTCAGCAGAAAGGGTGCTTTAGTTAAGGCACGTGAAGATTACACTGTGAAATAAATCGTTATCTAGTTATCTTGATCAATCTAACTACGCGTATTAAACAGCTAACAGATACAGCAAAACACCACTGTGCTCCGGAACAGGAAGTGCTACAATAACGCAGTGAGAGCCAACCACCAGTAGAGTGCAGTCTCTAATCCCCCCCAAAAAAACCGTATGTATGTTAATGAGTATGTATGTGTATGTTGATGTATATATGTACGTATATAGGTATATATGGCATGGCCCAAGCAGAGGGTCACCCCCTAGAGCCTGGTCTGCTTGAGGTTTCTTCCTAAGAGGGAGTTTTTCCTCACCACAGTTGCCTAGTGCTTGCTCTGGGGGTCGGTAAGGTTAGTCCTTATTTGAGTAAAGTGACTTGGGCCAAATTTGTTGTGATGTGGCGCTTTATAATATACATAAATAATTATACATGAATTGAAGTGTAACTGAATATTGAAGTGTATGTCTGTGTGTTGATATGTAGTGTGTTGTGAATTTGTGTTTATGTTAGTATGACTGTTATAATTGTTGGACTTGTACTAGCAGGGGTGGGTGTTGATTAGCTTTGCTTCTGCCCTCACCCTTTTGGACTCACAGGCTTTGTTTATATAATATTCATGTTATTTGTATGTTTTGTTCTTTCGGATTTGTGTGTATGTGCCAAATAAATTCATTCATTCATATTTATTTACTTTAAGACTCAATAAAATGTTTTGACTTAGAAAACCTGTAAAGCCTACTTGTAGTACACAGAAAATTCACAGGAGGTATCAATAAGGAACCGGATCAATCCCATAACTCCATAGAATTCAGTCACAGATGGTCCAAACTATACCTTTTTGGAATCTTTATGATCAAGCAAATAATGTGGTATAGTTTTCAATATGATTGGAGCATCTTTTAATTTTGACCCCTGTGTAATTCTTGAATTGACCCCTACCTGACCACCCATTGAAAATTCAAGTGGCCAATCGGTTCTTTCAAAAGAGGAATGTCTAAGGTGTATTTCTGCCGAATTTGATGCTTTTATCACCATTTGCATGATTGTTTCAGTTATCTACTGCACTATGATGGTGACAAGTCAGTCTAAACAAGGTCTAATTACTGACACACATTCCGGGACTTGGTTACGGGTCTTACCTCCCGGATTGCTGCTATCGTGTTCTCCGGCGCGTCGTGCCCTCCGCCGCGGTGAGCGACCACCGACACCCGGCTGCCGGCTGGACGCAGAACCCGCTGGGCTCGGCTGGCCAGTACCTGCGGGAACCGGAACGTGACCATGAAAAGGTAGAGGGCAACGGTGAGCACGGTGGTCCACAACGGGCTGCGGGTCCCCAGGAGGAACCACGAACACCACCGAGTACAGCGTGACTTCATCTCCCAGCTGCAGCATTGTCCTCGGTCCGCCTGCGCCGCACAAGCTAAGCTAAGCTAAGCTAAGCTAAGCTAAGCTAGCTACTAGTGTTAGCTGCACGTCTGCATAAAAGTCAAATTTATTCCAGCACTTTTTGCACGTAAAATCAGAACCTCCAGTTCTGACTGTCAGTGGTGACTCGAAAACAGAACAAGCACAGCAAAGGCAACGACTTCCTCATATCTGCGAAACGCCGTTACAAAACCGATCCGGGTCAAAGTGTCAACTTGTATTAGCATAGCGGCTAAACCGTGAGCTAAACCCTGAACACTGACTGCGACAGACCTGGTTCTCGATTCTTTGATTTGTTTTTTTTAGAGATATAACCTGTTGATCCCATGTTTGTCATGGTGAGTGTCCATTTTTATCATGATAACTGATTTGTACACGGTTTTGAAGCGAAATGAAAGCAAAAAATGATTTTGCTATGGGGATGAGTTAAACTGTTAGTGATCATCCATCCATTTTCTGTACCCACTTTACAATTAAGGGTCACAGAGGCCTGGAGCCTATGCCAGCAGTCACAGGGTGGTGAGGTGTGGTACACCCTGGACAAGGATGCCAGCCCGTCACAGGGCCACATATAGATAAACACATTCACACACTCCTACGGTCAATTTAAAGTTTCCAGTCCACCTAACCTGCATGTCTTTGCATGTGGGAGGAAACCAGAGCACAGAGAAGGAACTCTTACAAATACAGGGAGCACATGCAAACTCCACACAGAAAGGCCACAGGTGGAAATCAATCCCATGACCTTCTTGCTGTGGGGTAACAGGGCTAATCACTAAGCCACCGTGCTGCCCTTGTTTAGGTTCCTTGACACTTGCACGAATTTGATTCCTGCACTGGTATGCAATGCCAGTGAGTAAACTTATCGTAAACTGCGCAAAGAAAATTTTGAAATGTTCAAAACTTCTGGCACGTATTAATTCCATGAACTAATTGTGAATGTTGCACAGTCTATTTGAAAACACTGTGTGTCACTGCGCGCAGGGCATTTGAATGATTATGATGAGATGTTACATCTATAATAAACAATTTTACAGATACATTATCTAACTCAGAAGGAATGAAAATGCAGCTGTTTAACCATCCATTACAATATATACATTATAAATAATTGCCTTCGAGTCAATTTTCCAATGTGTCAATTCCAATTTGTCAACCCTGTTTGGATGTTGTTTGTGTCAAACTGAACTTAATATTGTATTGTTTCTCCACAGCTACGATCAGTGGTCAAATCTGGGCTACCTTCCCAGATACTGTCCTGTACCAGAGGGGCACGTGTACCCACAAGCCAGAGGTTGTCTGGACATTCAGTCATCCCACAGAGCTTCCATGGACACTTTTCTCTTCGAATCACTGCGCTGGGCAGGTACTCGGATTTGTCTGCAAAGTATACCATGATTTACAGACTGCCATACATCAAGGTCCTCAGAGGTGTGTCGAGGCTTAAACTCCTCCAGACTGCTGTGACTGTCGTCATCTTACCGCCAGTGTACTTTCTTTACCTCAGGGAGAAGTGTCCTCCTTCCTTGTGAGCTATGCAACAGGAATCGCAGGTTTCGCTGGTATAATGTTGTACACTGCCAGTAACTTAATTAGGAGAGTCATCGGAATGATGTACTTGGATCCATCACAGACGACGCTAAAAGTGTCTCTCCTCACATTCTGGGGCAAACGACATGATGTATATCTGCCAGTGTCAGATATTATGACCATTGCGGATACGGGGGACAACGTAGGGGAGAAGATATTGAAGCTGAAGAGATACAGCAGTGCAAAGACGTTGTTTTTTCCACTTACTTTGGCCATGTGGTGGACAAACAGGGTTTTGAAAAAGTGTTTGGCAGTCAAACTTTATGAATATGTGGTGGGAAATACTTCAAATTCCACATATTTGTATATGGAAAAACAATACTGAATGCTGAGATGAGTTTAATGTCACAGTGTTGGTGGAGGTTGTAGTCATCGACAACATGTGACTGGAATTACTTACAGTATCTATGATTCCTGTTAGCTGTGTGATGTGAAAAATGGGCAATGAATAGTTAGTTCAGTGGAATTTGAAAACGGGAGTATTTCTGGGCCTGAACAATGACCTGGATGGCTGAGAATGTCTACGGACCTCGGTTACTTTTATTTATTTTAGAAAAATAAATAAATCAGTTAAATTCAGTGTAACAGAACAACATAAACTCTGTGGCTCAATGCTGTATATATATATATATATATATATATATATATACTCAACAAAAATATAAACGCAACACTTTTGGTTTTGCTCCCATTTTGTATGAGATGAACTCAAAGATCTAAAACTTTTTCTACATACACAATATCACCATTTCCCTCAAATATTGTTCACAAACCAGTCTAAATCTGTGATAGTGAGCACTTCTCCTTTGCTGAGATAATCCATCCCACCTCACAGGTGTGCCATATCAGGATGCTGATTAGACACCATGATTAGTGCACAGTGTGCCTTAGACTGCCCACAATAAAAGGCCACTCTGAAAGGTGTAGTTTTGTTTTATAGGGGGGTACCAGTCAGTATCTGGTGTGACCACCATTTGCCTCATGCAGTGCAACACATCTCCTTCGCATAGAGTTGATCAGGTTGTCAATTGTGGCCTGTTTTGGTCCACTCCTCTTCAATGGCTGTGCGAAGTTGCTGGATATTGGCAGGAACTGGTACACGCTGTCGTATACGGCGGTCCAGAGCATCCCAAACATGCTCAATGGGTGACATGTCCGATGAGTATGCCGGCCATGCAAGAACTGGGACATTTTCAGCTTCCAAGAATTGTGTACAGATCCTTGCAACATGGGCCGTGCATTATCCTGCTGCAACATGAGGTGATGTTCTTGGATGTATGGCACAACAATGGGCCTCAGGATCTCGTCACGGTATCTCTGTGCATTCAAAATGCCATCAATAAAATGCACTTGTGTTCTTCGTCCATAACAGACGCCTGCCCATACCATAACCCCACCGCCACCATGGGCCACTCGACCCACAACATTGACATCAGAAAACCGCTCACCTACATGACGCCACACACGCTGTCTGCCATCTGCCCTGGACAGTGTGAACCGGGATTCATCCGTGAAGAGAACACCTCTCCAATGTGCCAAACGCCAGCGAATGTGAGCATTTACCCACTCAAGTCAGTTACGACGACGAACTGTAGTCAGGTCGAGACCCCGATGAGGACGACGAGCATGCAGATGAGCTTCCCTGAGACAGTTTCTGACAGTTTGTGCAGAAATTCTTTGGTTATGCAAACCAATTGATTCAGTAGCTGTCCGAGTGGCTGGTCTCAGACGATCTTGGAGGTGAATATGCTGGATGTGGAGGTCCTGGGCTGGTGTGGTTACACGTGGTCTGCGGTTGTGAGGCTGGTTGGATGTACTGCCAAATTCTCTGAAACGCCTTTGGAGACGGCTTATGGTAGAGAAATGAACATTCAATAGACAAGCAACAGCTCTGGTTGACATTTCTGCTGTCAGCATGCCAATTGCACGCTCCCTCAAATCTTGCGACATCTGTGGCATTGTGCTGTGTGATAAAACTGCACCTTTCAGAGTGGCCTTTTATTGTGGGCAGTCTAAGGCACACCTGTGCACTAATCATGGTGTCTAATCAGCATCTTGATATGGCACCTGTGACGTGGGATCGATTATCTCAGCAAAGGAGAAGTGCACACTATCACAGATTTAGACTGGTTTGAGAACAATATTTGAGGGAAATGGTGATATTGTCTATGTGGAAAAAGTTTTAGATCTTTGAGTTCATCTCATACAAAATGGGAGCAAAACCAAAAGTGTTGCGTTTATATTGTTGAGTATATATATATATATATATATATATATATATATATATATATATAGATATAGTATATATAAGAGAGAGTATTTATTTTGAATGGCTATTTCAAGGAATTGGTTGTATCCATCCCATAACTTGGCAAAAGAAAATTGGCTGTAAAAGTGGTGATATGTTTCCTAGAGTTTGTCCAAATTCTTATGGGCTTTGATAACTGGCACACTTCAAAGTGCATCTAAAAATATTAGCATATTGTGAGAAAGTTTTTCTGGTCATGTCAAAGACTGAAAAAGGATCATTGCTGCTGGTACAAGAGAGAAAGCTCACTCACAAACACCTTTCAGGTGTTGAAAAGAGGAGTAAAATTTAACAGAAATAAGAATTTCATAAGCCACTGCAAGGATCTCTGGATAAATTTATCAACACTTCCAAAGATGTTTCGGGTGAGTCTGTATTCGAAGGTAGCAGTTGTGAAAATGCAAACCTAGTGGCTTTGCATTTACATAAATGCACCACAGTTTTCACACAATGCACCATAATTTTTGTTGCAAAAATTGGCATGCAAGAGTTTCCGGTAGAGATGACAGCAATGGTGGGCACAGAAGGTGCCGTTTTTTTTTTTTTTTGAGTGATTCACCCACAATAACTATGGTTTGTCAGCCTAATGCGCTTCAAAAATAACAGGGATATCATGGACACTGAAGAAGATGATGAACTCTAAAGTGAGGGACAAGGATTAGTGGCTGTGGCTGACAAATAACCATGATCTGGTAAAATTTTTTTCTATTTTAAATGTGATGCTGCCACACCAGGAACATCAGTATCACATTGAAATCTGACAAGTTTAAGTTGAGATGTTTCATTTAGTGATGGTGACAGTTGGAGCAGTCTTGGGGGGACATATGAAATCCACAGGGGGCACAATTTTAGCATACAGTAGCCTACATATGCTACATATTTTTTGATAATCCTACACTGTATTCACGCAGCATTGACACACCCTAATCATCACATTAAACATAACAACAAATGTGACCAGACCAGGTGTATATAATTTATAGCAATGAATTACATAGGAACAATGTTGTTAATATCCCAAACCACTTAAACCAGCGATAAGTGTGGTATCTGAAGTGTGACACTAGAGGGCGCTCACACTACTTAAGAACTTCTGCATTGAGAGCGAATGAGCTGTAACACCAGAACGTTGTTCCTGTAGCTAATGTAAAAGTTGCCGTTCCAATGCAAACCAGCTTCCATTCTGTACCAGAATGGACCCACAAGTATTTGTGCTGCGCAAACACAACAATAGGTCTACAACATATTAGATGTAACACAAGCAGATGCATCTCGAAAAAGCATCGGTGGATGCATTTTAAAGCAATTATTTCCATGACACACACAACCGCACACACACAAACTTTGAACCTACTTTGCGTAGAGGCAGTTCTCTCCAGTCCTCCTGTGTGATACAGCGACAGGCGCCGTTTCGCCAAGCTGAAGCTCATCAACGCATCCTTCCACTCTGACTTACACTTGTGACTGAGGTCCTTTTCAAAAGCAAGCTGGATCACCTGGGCTTTGCGTCTATGAAGCATAATTCAATTCAATCATAATTTCAATTTATTAATTTATATAGGGCCAAATCACAACAAAGTTGCCTCAGGGTGCTTCACACAAGTAAGGTCTAACCTTATCAACCCCTAGAGCAAGCACACAGGCGACAGTGGTAAGGAAAAACTCCCTCTGTAATTGAGGAAGAAACCTCAAGCAGACCAGACTCAAAGGGTGACCCTCTGCTTGGCCATGCTACAGACACAACTGACAATACGAACACACAGAAAGTCCTGGGAAACTTTAGGAGTCCATGCAGGTGCACAGGACGGAGGCCTGCAGAAGAAAGCACCCATTCCCATGTCTGGATGGAGCCGCACTTCAGATGGAGAGAAAAAAACAGAATTAGGCAGCAGAAACACAACAAATACAAGTATAATCTGTCAGCACTAAGTACTAAGGTGTTCGCTGGCCACTACTCTAAGCTTCAGTAAAAGACCCAGACTTTAGATAAAGTTGAGGCCATGACCCGCTCTGTTATTAATAAAATTAATTTTAAAAGGGTAGAAAGCATAGTAACGTACTATGTCAGTATGCTAGCCATACGAAAGGGAAAATAAGTGCGTCTTAAGTCTGGACTTGAAATTCTCTACAGAGTGTTTAATTATGTCAGCTAAAGTAGGGAGGCGCTAGTCCATGAATAATTTTGTAGGTTAATAACAGAACCTTACTGCGTACTGCGCTGATGCTCTGAAAACATGTTTTTGAGCATGGAAAATTAGTTTTCACACATTGCCATGGAAGCTCTTAAAATTAGGAAAGGGTGTAGACTGAGAACAGTTGGCATAGTTTGGAGTACATCCTTGAATATGCTAAGGATGTTAGCTATTGTCCATGTTCCATCTTCACAGGGGGATTGTTCATTTTCTTCATCAGAAACTCATGAGCCACAGTATATTCAGTCAACCACATCAAGTCCAGCTAATGCCAGTAGAAGGGTTACTTTGATGAGTCCAGGAAGTTCTCATCAAATAAGCCAAAGATGAGATGTGTTGAAATGCATTCTTTTGTTGAGAAGTCAAACATATTCAGTTTACTATCAGAAAGGAATAAAGAAAACAGAACATATTCACACTGAAGAAGCTGAAACCAGAGACTTTTGATATAAAAACAAAACAAAAAAAATTCAAAATTATATATAGATTACCAAAAGACTTGGCATTTAATTAATTAATAGATTAATTGGTGCATCTGTAGTTAACAATAATAATTTGAGAGAGGCATATGAATGTTACATTTTTATGTTATTTCCATTCCATCACTGAATAAAAAGTTCCAACTGATTCTTGGATTGTCAGAATGATTTTTCAAATTGTGTACTGCAGTATGGGTTTCCACCACTAGGTGTCACAACAGTCCAAGCAATGTGTTCAAAATGTACACAAAACCGCCCCAAGTACATTAAATAAAAAACAAACTGAGCAACTCAAATAGAGGTAAACTAGTGGAACCTAAAGTGTCTCCTTATTTATGAAGTTGTGGTATGTTTTTGTTTGACTACCAAATGTACACTAAACCTCTTTTAGTAACTTAAGAATTTTGTGTTTAACAGTGTAATTTAACATATTACACACACACACACACACACACCTACCTTCAACTGCTTAGTCCAATTGAGGGTCGCAGGGATAACATTACACATTATATATAATATGATTAATCAACAGCTTCTGTATACCCAGGTCCTAACCTTAAAGATTATAAAATTATATTGTCTTTTATTTATTTCTTAATTACAAGGGCTTTTAAAAATGCTGTGATGCAAACACAGAAATGATAGGAGAACTGTCTACATCTTCCTGTATTGCACCTTAACCTGTTGTTGACAGTGGAGTGACATTACAGTTGTTTTTTATTTTTTCTCCAATCATTTTCACACTTGTGTCAATACCATGTCCAATTTTTCTTAAATCATTCTTCGTGTTGTGAAAGTGTAGGAACACGGACCCACAACAGGGCGCAAATGAACGGACAATGAAGGAAGTCAAATAACAACACTTTACTGTTGTGAAAAAAACACAACCAACACGGCGAATGTGAAATTTAACAGTCAGTCAATTACAAGGGTGACGTGTGAGCAGGCTCAAAGATAAGAGACGTCCGTCTAAAGCAGAACCGGAACCACACGATTTCCTCCGCCACCCGAACCCCGGGAATACTGAGCCGCCAAGTCCCGAACACCCAGGTGGCCACTGCCTCCGCTTGTCGGATCTGGTACTGCTGGCGAGGAACAAAACAGTTAGATGTGGGTGCGTGTGCACCCAGCACACGTATGGTGGGAATGCCACCTCCACCTCGTCGAAAAAAGAAACAGAATATCTGCTGTCCAACACCCACAAGCAATAGATATTCCTGTCAGAGAATCAACACAGTCAGCTGAGATCGTTACCTCCCTTGGTAGAGCGATATCTCGGCAGAGAAGTGGAGGATGACGTCTTGCAGAATATACCGCTGCGGATCAGATGATTGGTAACAGCTGTCGTAGGTGACCAGCTGTCACCCGGCTGCTCCTGTGAGATGGCAGCGCCCTCTGGTGGTGGTGGGCCAGCAGTACCTCCTCTTCAGCGGCCCACACAACACTTCGCCTGCAGATAATTTTACAGACATTTATAAACTGTTCCAAACTTTTCGGTCCAAACCTATAAATTGTAGATCACTGTAGATTGAAATGTGCCGCATTTTGAAAGACAAAACTAGAAAACAGAAAGTTTGGTCTGTTTTTGTTTTGTTAGTCTTGTTACATCTATAAAAAAGTGGTCACATTTACATTGAAATTTTATGTAAGTCAGCACAATATAGATGTAGTTGTTGCTGAAATGATTTCTTCACTATTACAGTACTGTGATATTTGTAAATGATGGCCTATCTGTGGGAGAAAGTGACCAAAGCATACAACTATAGGGAATTTACCATATTTTATATGCAGCAACACATTGTGGGCCTGGTTTACTAAAGGTTTGTGTTTGTTAAAATGTATGCAAACACCACAGCACTCTCAAAAAAGTGCATTGTGCCTTTCAAATGTGGAAATTAGTGTGTATTAGCCATTTAACTCATTTGCCTTCATGAATATGCAATTTGGGGTTTGTCCACCTGAGTGCACAAAATTGTAGGAGGAAACACGCAAATAGGTGAGCTTTGCACGTGCAACATGGTTTATCTTAGTCAGAAGGATGTGTTTTGCACATTTGAAACTGTGGCGTTAACTTATTGGTCTTGATAGACTGCTGTTCCAGCAGCAGAGAGGCTGCCACCTCCTCTCACAAATAATTAAAACAAAATAATTGTAAATGTTGGATCTATTTAAAGCATTGAAGTTTATTTTATGCTTGTTTCTTTAGCAATAAATATCTGTGCGTTATTGGTTCTGTGCTATTATTCGCTGAGCACAAAGCACATTTATTGTGACACACTTTTTTTTTTCACAATGTCTACGCACAACAGATGCACATAGAACTCTGTGGGACATCATGGCTGCGTACACAGGACACACCACATGAACATACTGATGTACTGGCAAAATGTAATTAAAAACCCCAAACAAAAACAATCTCCTATTTAAATACTCAACCATTGTTCCATCCACAGTAATGTGGAACCTCAGTTTTAGAAGGGCTCTCTTTATGAACAAATTAGTTCACGATCATATTTTTGGAATGAAAAATGCATCACTTTTTGAACAGTCTTGGTGCAGGAACACTTCCACCACAGTATGTGGCGGTAATGCACTGTGTTGGGTTGCAATCTGCCAATAAACTCAAAAGAAGAAGGTTAAGGGTTATTTTTGTTTTGTGTTTGGGTGTTTATGAAATCATGTTTTTGGAGGCTGCCACAGGTGGTTCTCCTAACGGTTTACTTTGTTGTAGACATTAAATCCAGTAATCCAGTAATTAAGTGGAGCAAATGGGTGAAGTTACAACATTAAATCTGACCAGAGTTTCACTGCAACAGAGACCTCTGATCAGTGTAGTTTGGAGTATTTTATGAAAAACACCTGGAATAATCTGGCTTGTTGTGTGGTGGAACGTCCTAACGGACAGTAATACCCAACCCCCTTCACGTACACAATGAAGTCTCTTCTATACATACTATACATAAAGTAAAATTAATTTTCTATTTTATTATAATTATTGTACCGTGTTTTGTATAAGATACTAATACTAATACTC
The DNA here is from genome assembly GCF_902500255.1 of Thalassophryne amazonica. NCBI lineage: Eukaryota > Metazoa > Chordata > Actinopteri > Batrachoidiformes > Batrachoididae > Thalassophryne > Thalassophryne amazonica. The sequence goes on from NC_047117.1 coordinate 46,140,565, forward strand.
TGCATATTCTTTGTATTTTTTCTGCCTTTTATGCATGGAATGCTGTTAAAAAGGTAAAAACACAGTGTTATTTTTGGGGCCAGGAACAGATTAATCCATTTTACATTGTTTTTTATGGGAAAATTGGTTTTGGTTTAAGAACAACATTTAGGAACCAATTAAGTTCTGAAACCAAGTTTCCACTGTATTTAAAAAATAAATAATAATAATGAAATGGTGAATAACTATGCACTGTTCTGCCCAGTTGTGGCTCCTGAAAAAAATTCTCAGGACGGGTAATTTTTTGGGATAATGGTTAAGGCAAACCCATTCAGTAAATACGAGGTCTGTTAGAAAACTATCCGACCTTTTATTTTTTGCAAAAACTATATGGATTTGAATCATGTGCACTTGCATCAGCCAAGCTTGAACCTTCATGCACATGCGTGAGTTTTTTCACGCCTGTCGTTGCGTCATTCGCCTGTGAGCACGCTTTGAGTGAGCAGTGGTCCACCCCCCTCGTCGGGTTTTTATGTGAGGAAAATGTCTGAACGATTTGGAGCTTTGCTGCATCAAATTTTTCCAGAAACTCTGAGAGACAGCCAGGTGGAAACCATTCGGAAGATTCAGACGGCTTTCAGGGACGATTCTATGGGGATCACAAGATTAAGGAGTGTTACAACCGGTTTAAAGACCACGCACAATGGTGGAGGGTGCGCTGCGCTCCGAGCGGCGATCGACAGGCTGAAACGACAGATCATTTCCAAACTGAACGCTGTGTTGATGCGGAACGTCATCTGACTACTACAGAAATGGCAGAAGAGGTGGGCATACCACTTTTTCGGCACATTCCACTGTTACAGGAGTTTTTGTCAAGAAAAGACGTGCGGAGGAATTTGCGCGTCGGGAAGGAGCCGCTCATGGCGTGGGACAAAAAGCAACGCCGTGATGAAGCCTCACAGGACATGTTGTGGCATGTCCAGCTCGTCCACAATTTCTCGGATAGTCACACAACTGAAAAGCCACCAAAAGCCATCTGAATCTTCCGAATGGTGCAAGAGCTGGGCATGTTACAACATGTCCTGTGAGACAAACACGGAGGTGCTTTTGTCCTGTGCCATTAGCGGCTCCGTGGCGAATTCCTCCGCTCCTCTTTCCATGACAAAAACTCCTGTAACAGTGGAATGTGCCTAAAAAGTGGTATGTCCACCTCTTCTGCCATTTCTGTAGTAGTGAGATGACGTCCTGGATCAACACAGCGTTCAGTTTGGAAATGATCTGGTCATTTCAGCCTGTCGATCGCCGCTCAGAGCGCGGCGCGCCCTCCATCATTGTGCGCCGTCTTTAAACTGGTTGTAACACTCCTTAATCTGTGTGATCCCCACAGAATCGTCCCTGAAAGCTGTCTGAATCTTCCGAATGGTTTCCACCTGGCTGTCTTTCAGTTTCTAGAAAAATTTGATGCAGCAAAGCTCCAAATCCTTCAGACATTTCCTCACAATAACAATCTGACGAGGGGGCTGGACCACTGCTCACTCAAAGCCTGCTCACAGGTGAATGATGCAACTGACAGGCGTGAAAAAACTCACACATGTGCACGAATGTTCAAGCTTGGCTGATGCAATCACACGTGATTCAAATCCATATAGTTTTTGCAAAAAATAAAAAGGTCAGATAGTTTTCTAACAGACCTTGTACATTAAGCAAGACAATCATATCAATTTGTTGTTAGCTGATTAACTCATACAGCAATACTTTCATTAGATGGCAGCATACAATGGAAGATTTTTCCTCTAGCTACATAAATTATAGGTAGAAAGCAGTGGAAGAAAGTTACATCCTGGAACCTTCACAATCAAAATGTTAAAGTGAAGTGTCCCTACAAAAAATTAACCCACTTATCCAAACTGGGAGCAACTGGGTATTAAGGACCTTGCCCAAGGGCTCTTAGTGAATTTCAGATGGAAAAGCGCTGTATAGATTTGTGTGTATGTGTGTGTCTGTAATTAATATTCAACATCTGTAAACACACTCATAGAATTGTGGAGCTTTGAAGATGTTATGTAAAAGGTGATTTTGCACAATATGACAACTTTAACAGTTATCCTATTGGCTCCAAGACCATTTTATTGTTAAATATTTCCATTGAACATTAAAATCTGGATAAAAGCATCACGAAACAAACATTTTTAAACAGTTTTAAGCATGTCTGCTCGGTGTGGCTGTTAACGATTGTTAAAGTCAAACGTGTTGGTAAATGAACAGACACCACATTTGAGATAAACAGTGACAGTTATTAAAGCAAGTTAACTTTGGTATGAAAAGTATTTAATGTGTGCTTTACCTTCATGTCTCGTTCAGCAGGAGAAAACATTAACAAGGCTATTTTAACCACATAAACTGACCTGTGCGCTGTGGCTGCACTGATTGCATGATTTTCTTGCTGCGATTTAAAAAAAAATTAAATACTTCTGGTCTGATGTTGCTTTCTAATCCGTGCAAAAAAAAAGTATTCAAAGGAACAGACATCTAACCCAGTTTTTGCCTTCAAAAACACTTTATCTACAGACCAATCAGTGACATCTAAACAAAATGGTGCTGTAATTAATTAAGGCAAATGTATGCGTTATTTTGTCAGCCATAATCTTCCTCTCTCAGCCGCTCCCGTTTGGGGTCACCACAGCAGATCAGTCGTTTCCATCTCACCCTGTCTTCTGTCTTCCTCTGTTACACCAACGACCTGCATGTCCTCCCTCACCACATCCATAGACCTCCTATTTGGCCTCCCTCTTTTTTCCCTGCCTGGTGTGTTACGATTAGGAAGCCGACAAACCAGAGAGAACCACCCAGAAAACAGGCGATTGGCTGTTTGGCCGGTAGGAGTCCTCGGTGGAAGCTAGAGTGCGGTCGCATGGTCCCCCGGAGTTCACAACAGAGTCAGCAGGGCGGCCAAAGGCCCAAAGGAGTTTGTCAGCGTATCAGAGGTGGGGATGGGACAGCGAGGGCGGACAGGCCTTCTGCAATGTCTTTGCAAGTGGGAGTGGAGAGCCCTGTAGTGACGTCTTCAAGACGCAAGGCGGACGCCACCTCTGGTGCTGTGGCAAATGGCTCTCTCAGAGCACAAGCACCACATGCACCGGAGTTTGCAGACTTCAGTGGAGCAGTGACATCTGCCAGGACTGAAGCGGTCGGCCACACAGTGACGCCATCAGGTGCCAGGACTAGCAACCCCTCAGTGACGTCTTCAGGAGTGGAGGCCGATTGCTCCTCTGCAACGTCATCTGGGGCCGGGACTGGTGATCTGTCGGTGACGTCTTCGGGAGCTGGGCAGATCACCTCAGCCACCTGTGGTACACCGCAGCACCAGCCCACTGACCTGGAAAACAAAACACATAGATCAGGTTGCCCCGCGCCCACCTGGAGCCCAGAGATGGCTCTGCTGAGGAGCCAGGTGTCTCCTTCTGGGCTGGCCCTGATGCAGGCACCAGTGGGCAGACTACTACCTTGGTAGCTGTCAGCCGGTGATGTTCGCTTTACACGGTGGAGTTTTAACTTGCACTTGTAGAGACAAACGGTTAACTGTTAACTGACAGTGGTTTTCTGAAGTGTTCCTGAGCCCACGTGGTAAGATCCTTTACACAATGATGTCGGTTTTTAATGCAGTGCCGCCTGAGGGATCAAAAGTCACGGGCATTCAATGTTGGTTTTTGGCCTTGCTGCTTATGTGTAGAAAGTTCTCCAGATTCTCTGAATTTTCTGATTATATTATGGACTGTAGATGATGGAATCCTTAAATTCCTTGCAATTGAACGTTGATAAACATTGTTCTTAAACTGTTGGACTATTTTTTCATGCAGTTATTCACAAAGTGGTGATCCTCGCCCCATCTTTGCTTGTTAATGGCTGAGCCTTTTGGGGATGCTCCTTTTATACCCAATCATGACACTCACAATTAGTGTCCTCAGTTCCCAAATGCTTATTGAGTGTTCTTAGAAGGAAAGGTGATGTAACACAAAGGTAAACATACCACTGTCCCAGCTTTTTTGAAACATGTTCCAGGTATCCATTTCAAAATGAGCAACTATTTGCACAAAAACAATAAAGTTTATCAGTTTGAACATTAAATATCTTGTCTTTGTGGTGTATTCAATTGAATATAGGAAGAGGATTATTATTGATATTGAAGAGTATTTGCAAATCATTGTATTCTGTTTTTATTTACATTTACATTTTACACAACGTCCCAACTTCATTGGAATTGGGGTTGTACAAAACACAGAGAACGACTGGTTAGGTATGACGTCAAACATGCAAGGGCACTCCCAGTAATCCCAAATGATTCTCCAGCCTATCGAATAGAATATGATGATCCATAGTATCAAATGCAGCACTGAGATCTAACAGCACCAGAACTGTATAGTGGTGTCTGAATCCACTGAAAGCAGAAAATCATTCACCACTTTAGTGAGAGCTGTCTCTGTGGAATGACATTTTCTAAAAGCAGACTGCAGTGGCTCAAAAAGATTATTCTCACTAAGGTGGTCCACGAGCTGCTGTGAAACCACTTTTTCCAGAATTTTAGAGCAAAATGGTAGATTTGATATCGACCTATAGTTTTTCAATACACTAGGATCAAGATTAGACTTTTTAAGTAATGGTTTAATCACTGCAGATTTGAAATATTTAGGAACAGATCCAGAGGTTAATGAGAGATTAATAATTTCCAGCACAGTCGGCCCAAAAGTGGGCCACAGATCCTTAAACAGTTTTGTTGGTATAGGATCAAATAAGCAGGTGTGCTTTTTGTAGATGTTACGAGTTTTGTCAGCACATCTAGTGAGATACTATCAAATTCTGTAAATCTAGGTAATACCTCAGTAATGGCACCCACCTCAATAGCAGGGTGTAGTGGCTGGGTTAAGGCATGCTGGGATATGCTCAACTTAATGTCTTCTATTTTCTTCTCAAAGTAATCCAGGAAATTGCAGGTGGTTGTCCATGTATAAGTGTTGCCACCGTGTCGAACAAGAACTTTGAGTTATGCTTGTTTTTGTTCATCAAATTAGAGTAATAGGTCCGCTTTGTGGCCAGTAGTGCATGCTTATAGTCTAAGATAGCATCACGCTACGCAAGGTGGAATACTTCTAATTTTGAACTGCACCATTTCTGTTCTAGACCTCTAGCCTTATGCTTGAGGTCACGCAAGTAATCATTGAACCAAGGTGACTGTGTTTTGGGGGGCGTGGTTTTAACAAAGGTGGCGCAATCATATCGAGTGTAGTTTTGAGCAATGAGTTTAAAGTATCCACAAGACTGTCTACTGATTGGGCATTTGCCAAACGTGAAGCTAAGATATCAGGCAGTCTAGCTTCAAGTTCAGGCTTATTGAGGAGTTGATGCATCGCTGTAGTGATATATATGGTTGTTCCACTAAACACAGCAGTGAAACTGTAAACCTAATAAGTGAGTGATCAGAGACCACCGAAGCAAGAGGCATGATGTCAATATTCGTGACAGCAATACCACGTGTGAGAACCAAATCCAGGGTATTTCCACTAATGTGCGTCGAGTCCTGAATGCATTGCTGAAATCCTAATGCGTCCACAATTTCCATAAATGATTTGCAGAAGGGATCAGAAGGCTTATTTATATGAATGTTAAACTCACCAATAATCAGAATGTTATCTGCACTCATTGACAAGTTAGAGATGAATGCACCAAATTCATCTTAGAATCCAGAGTATGGGCCAAGGGGCCTATATACAGTGACAAAGTAATACGGCTGATTTTTATTCTTCTGACCTTGACAATACGTAGCATCGTGGGCAGAGCGGAGAATCAGATGTTCAGATGAGTTATATTTGCGACCCCCAACAGCTAATAAGTTAAACCTAGATTCATAAATAAGAGCAATACCCCCGCCTTGCTTCGCATCACGAGGGACGTGACTAAATGTGTACGCCGGTGGGCAGGCCTCATTTAAGGGGAGGACAGCTGTAGGTTTAAACCAGGTTTCACATAACCCAATCATATCTAAATGATGATCCATAATTAGATCATTAATCAACCATGATTTTGAGGACAGTGATCGTGTGTTAATGAGACCCAGACTAAGGACCTCAGTAGGGTTGACGTTTGGACTGTTTGGGTTTAGGGGTGATTCCAGAGTGGCATGTATAAGATTCCTGGAAGTAGGTTTAGGTTTGAGACATTCCACGCAATTTGTAGGTAGTAGACACCAAACCTTTGATATTGCTGGAACAGCCAAAAGGGCCATCCTCAATTTCAACATCATCCAATGTAGTAATGGGTATTAAGTTTGCAAAACATATCTCTCTATGGTTTTTATGGACACGTCTACGGAAGCAGGCCACAGTCTCAATTTGTTGAATTTTCCTCCCTGGCAGATAAACTGCACTATCACTATTATGGATTTTCGGCGCTAATTTTCATGCTAAGCTAATGGATTCCACACCCACGTTTGTCATAAACCTTGCAGGGTCTCTAATCACCTGCTCAGTGGCCTGCTATAAAATCCTAATGTTACCCTCCCTGTAGAGCTCTATCTATGTTTGCAGACAAGATGGCAGCACCTTCCTCAGTAGGGTGAAGGCCGTCCAGCATCAGCAAGCCACGACAGCCCTAGAACGAAGGCCAATTATCAATAAAACTAAAGCCTTGCTGTCTACAAAATTGCACCAGCCACCTATTCAACGATGTCAGCCTGCTAAACGCCTCATCATTACCCCAGGAGGGGAGGGGACCAGAGATTATTAATCGATGCTGACACATCTTTCTGGCAAAGTCACAGTAGGAATCAGTAGGGACCATACCTGTCTCCAAGGTTGAAACAAAAATTGTTAGCAATGCCAGGAGAACAGCATCTCCACCTGCCTGGAGGAACTTTGTTCTAGTGCCATACTGTAAAACATTGCAGCTGCGTTTAGTTATGTCCACTTGCTACCTGTCTTTAACATAAAGAGCGCTTACAGTTTTGGATGTTGAACTCAACTTTACAAGTTGAGTTGAGTTGTAAAGTTGAATTCAACATCCAAAAATTGATTTGGATGTTGAATGTGTTAGAGTGTACACATCCTTGGACGTTTCCCTGCCCTCAGCTGTTTCACGACCTTTGCTGTCTCACCTAGATTTGGTGGTTCAGAACTGACTGGAGAATCAGCTATAGGAACGCTGGTGCCAGAAATGTCTAGATTCACAGCAGGAGGATCAGCCTTATACAACTGCTCGAAGTTGGTGGCCCAATGAGACAGTACAGCAGAGGTATCTGTCAGGACTGAACCATCCTCTGCCATAACTGCAGTGGGTCTAGGTGTCTGGGGGAACAAAGTGCTTTGATTCCCTTGTAAGCAGGCCGAGGGTCACTCGACCACAGACAGTGTGTCACCTGACCACAGACTCCTCTTGTAAATGCCTCCTTGTCCATACTCAGGGCCATCATACAAACATGTTATGTATACAGCAACAAATTGTGGGCCTGATTTACTAAAGGTTTGTGTGGGTGTAAAAGCATGTGCAAACACCCTTGCACTTGCAAATGCACCTGCATGCTGAGTTACTAGCAATTGCGCATTTACTCTTAGTAAATAACTGACAAAATCGTGTCCACCCCAGTTGATGAAGTGGTATAGAGGAGGATTTTCTTAAAATGAAGACCTGAAAGTTCAGCTACAATTTGCTAGAAGATACATCTGAGATGCAAGCCTAGATTTGATGTTTTGGTGAAAGAAAATCCTCCGCTATGCCACTTCATCATGAAGCTTGTATAATTGGTGATAAAAAATGCAAAACATGCACTACGCACAATTTGTCACAGCCAAAGAAGCCTACAACTTCTTCTGGATTGTCTGGGTGGCTTTCCTCACTCTTCTACTTCTTGCACAGTCATTCAGTGCTTGAGAACTGTCTCCTCCACACAGACTAACCATAGAGTGCCATACTGTTTGTATTTCTTCATAATTGATGTAAATAAAGTCCAAGACATATTCAGTGACTTGGTAATGTTCATGTATCCATCCCCTGATTTGTCTGAAGAAAACTGGCAATAAAACTGATTATCTACAGGTATTATACCAAAGCATTCTGTTACTTATGCAACACATCATCTTGGCTTTTAAAATTTTAATTTATTTATATCAACTTGTAGAGATTTACTTTGAGTTAGACTTTAAGGAAGATCATTTTAGAAATTTTTATTTTTTTGTATTTGGAATGGAATAAACAAAATGTGTGAAATACCAAGTGTTCCAATACTTTTGGGGGGCACCATATGAAGCAACACATTACATACACAGTGGTATTTATATGGAACATGTTAAAGATGCAGTTTTCAACATTTCAGTTTGTTAGGGTTTTTTAAAAGGGAAAAGTGGTTATGGTATTGACATGTCTGAAAAATGTCACGGAAAATGTTACCTCAGGGGGCAATTTTCCTTTTAAAGAATTAACAACTATTGCCTACCTAGATCTACTGTCTATAGGTCGAGGGATCGTGGCCCATTCAAGTTTTGCTGCTCTGATGACGTTTTCCAAGGACACAACTGTGATGTTTTCATACTACAAGCTCATAAGTTTAGGGTGTCTACTATCTTTCTCAAAATCTAAACATTTTTTTTGTTTGAGTAATAAATTGGTGAAAGTGAGTATTCATTATTTTAGAGGTTAAGTCAAATAAGACATACTGATGAAAAACTACCTTCATATTAAATGACTTTCTTATAGGTAAGAGCTTTCAAAAATGCTTTGGAAATGTTGCATCAGTTACATCAGAACTATATATTTTTTGATTACTTTATTTGAATGCAACATAATTTGGTACTTTTATATATTCTCTTAGTACACCCATATATCTATCACTTGACTTTAAAAAAGAGAAATTCAGAACACAGGGAATTTAAATAAATTTGTAACTGTGCAACATCCCAACATAACTGACGCAACACTCTCATTAGGTAAGTGCATTCAGCAGTATTTGAATTTCATATCCATGCTCAGTATTTTAAAGCTGCATTGAAAAGATCCATGCGCAGAAGTTGGCGTGCATGCTAACTTCAGTGAAATGTCTTGTAAATCACTTCAGAGGTGTTATCAGGTTACAAAAACAGTGTTTCCAGTTTTAGAATGGTTTATTTCTTGTTAGCTTTTAAATAATATTTGACAAAAAGGTTATACGAGGTCTGTTAGAAAAGTATCAGACCTTTTATTTTTTACAATAACCTTATGGATTTGAATCACGTGTGATTGCATCAGCCAAGCTTGAACCTTCGTGCGCATGCCTGAGTTTTTTCACGCCTGTCGGTTGCATCATTCGCCTGTGAGCACGCTTTGTGAGAGGAGTGGTCCAGCCCCCTCGGCGGATTTTCATTGTCAGGAAAATGGCCGAGCGACTACCGCTGTGCTGCATCAAAATTTTTTCAAAAAACAGCCAGGTGGAAACCATTCGGAAACTTCAGATGGCTCTCGGTGAAGATCTTATGGGCATCACAGATTAAGGAGCATTACAACCGGATTAAAGACAGCCTACAGCAGCTGAGGGCGCGCCGCGCTTCGAGCGGCCATCGACAGGCTGAAATGACCAGATCATTTCCAAAGTGAAGGCTGTGTTGATCCGGGACGTCATCTGACTACCAGAGAAATGGCAAGAGAGGTGGACATAGCACTTTTTTGGTACATTACACCATTACAGGAGATTTTGTAATGAAAGACGTGCGGCGGACTTCGCGCGTCAGGACGAAGCCGCTAATGGCACAGAACAAAAGCACCTCCATGTTGGAAGTCTCACGGGACATGCCCAGCTCTTCCACCATTCAGAAGATTCAGATGGCTTTGGGTGGCTTTTCAGTCGAGTGAGTATCCGAGAAATTGTCGAAGAGCTGAGCATGTCACAACATGTCCTGTGAGACCAACACGGAGGTGCTTTCATTCTGCGCCATTAGCGGCTCCGTGGCGAATTCCTCCGCTCCTCTTGTCATGACAAAATCTCATTTAACAGTGAAATGTGCCGGAAAAGTGCTATGTCCACCTTTTCTGCCATTTCTCTGGTAGTCAGACGACGTCCCAGATCAGCACAGCATTCAGTTTGGAAATGATTTGGTTGTTTCAGCCTGTCGATCGCCGCTCGGAGCACGGCACGCCCTCCGGCATTGTGCGCCATCTTTAAACCGGCTGTACCACTCCTTAATCTGTGTGATGCCCATAAAATTGTCCCTGAAAGCCATCTGAATTTTCCGAATGGTGTCCACCTGGCTGTCTCTCACAGTTTCTGGAAAAATTTGATGCAGCGCTGCTCCAGCCGTTCAGACATTTTCCTCACAATGAAAATCCGAAGAGGGGGGAGGACCAGTGCTCACTCAAAGTGTGCTGACAGGCGAATGACGCAACTGACAGGCGTGAAAAAACTCACGCATGCGCACGAAGGTTCAATCTTGGCTGATGCAATCACACATGATTCAAATCCATAAAGTTATTGCAAAAAATAAAAAGGTCCGATACTTTTCTAGCACACCTCGTATTTAAACACAAACAAAGTGGTTAGCAGCTAGCTAGACCAGGAAGTGATGTCACCACGCTAACATCCACTAGATGTCTTGTAAATCACTCCACATGTTGTGGTTCTGTCAGTGTTGAGGTTTTAGTTGATTTAGTATCTGTTTCTTACATTTGTCCCCAGCTCCCATCATAGTATTATTCCCAGCCTGTTATCTTGCATCACCTGTCTGTCATTCCCTGCATCTCCCAGCTTGTTACCACTTCTTAGCATTTTATCTTTTCTTTGCTTTTTCATTATTCTCTGAGGTGCAGTTATCATCAGTTTCAAGCAAGATTCTTAATCTGCTGCCAGCTGATGTTCCTTTCATTATCCTCAGCTTCATAGTGCCTGAATGTTTGCTTCCCTCTGGTGTTTGTTTAGGTCCCTACACGTCGTTAGTGTGATTCATTCCACATGTTGGATTCTGCACCTGCCTCCTGATTACTTTGGGTATTTCAGTCACTGGTTGTCTGTCTTCAGGTTCAGGTCCTTTGCATTTTGTTTGTTGACAGCTTCTTGCCTCCTGCTTCCACTGGTTATGAGTATTGTGTTGTGTTTTTCACTCTGGGTTGTACACATTTTCTAAGAAGGAAGGACTTATCTTAATACCCCTGGCTTTGGTTTTGAACTTTCTGTTGGATGTCTTCTTCTAAGAAGCAAAGACATTCCTTAGTATTTTTCGGTTTTTGTGTTTATTTCTCACTTGTATGAAGAGAGATTTCTGTTTATTCTCACCCAAAGAAGAGAAAATTCCTCAGCTGTGTCAGTCTGATCCCGTCAGATCTCAGAAGCTAAGCAGTGCGGGGCCTGGTTAGTACTTGGATGGGAGACCTCTTTGGAAAACAGCGGCTGTGTGTGTTTCTCCAGGTTACACTGGAGTTGCATCAGGAAGGGCATCCGGCATAAAACCTGTGCCAAATAGCAATGCGGATCTGGCTGTATCCGCTGTGGTGACCCCAAACAAGATGGGAGCAGCTGAATGGACAACATTCTCACCTAAATGAAGAGGAGACTCTCAGGTGGAACTCGCCTTTGAAGAAGCAAAGCTCCCTTCACTTAATTCCTGCCACTTTGGGTGTCAGTCATCTGTATTGAATAAATTGTTATTTACTCATCCTGGTGGTTTTACTGACCTGCTTTTTGGGTTCTCTTGTCCTTGACCACCACCAACCGTAACACCACAGGTGTTATCTGGTTACAAAAACAGCATTTCCAGTTTTAGAAGTGTTTATTTCTTGTTAGCCTTTACATAATATATGATAAAGGTGTTATATTTAGCTAAAAACAAAGCGAAGTTAGTAGGAAGTGATATCACCATGCTAACGCCCGCAAGATCATACCATAAAAATAGGAACAGAATGCGACGTTTTAGCCTCTTAAAATACATCTAAGTTAGCCACCTTTAAACTTGTCCAAGCTTTGTGTCCCAAGAATGTTCCCTGTGAATTGGAGGACTCTGGCAGTAATAGGACTGGACTTATGCTGAACACAGACAGACAGATGGATGCAAATTCTTCACAATAGCCGATGACCGGCTATTTGTTGGAAACCATTCGGAAGATTCAGATGGCTTTCGGTGGCTTTTCAGTTGAGTGAGTATCCGAGAAATTGTGTAACAGCTGGGCATGCCACAACATGTCCTGTGAAACTTCCAACACGGAGGAAGTTTGTTGTGTGCCATGAGCGGCTCCGTCCTGACGCGCGAATTCCTCCGCACGTCTTTCATTACAAAATCTCCTGTAACAGTGGAATGTGCCGCAAAAGTGCTGATGTCCACATTTTCTGCGATTTCTCTGGTAGTCACACGACGTCCCGGATCAACACAGCCTTCACTTTGGAAATGATCTGGTGGTTTCAGCCTGTCGATGGCCGCTCGGAGCGCGGCGCACCCTCTGCCGGTGTGGGCCGTCTTTAATCCGGTTGTAATGGTCCTTAATCTGTGTGACGCCGATAGAATCTTCACCGAAAGCCATCTGAATTTTCCGAATGGTTTCCACCTGGCTGTCTGTCACAGTTTCTGAAAAAATTTTCATGGAGCAAAGCGGCAGTCGCTCAGCCATTTCCCTGACAATGAAAATCTGATGAGGGGGCTGGACCAGTGCTCACTCAAAGCCTGCCCACAGGCGAATGACACAACCGACAGGCGTGAAAAAACTCACGCATGCGCACGAAGGTTCAAGCTTGGCTGATGCAAGCGCACATGATTCAAATCCATATAATTTTTGAAAAAAATAAAAAGGTCTGTTACTTTTCGGAAATATGTCATTCAAAGCGCATATTAAACAAATATGTAGGACTGCTTTTTTGCATTTACGCAATATCTCTAAAATCAGAAAGGTCTTGTCTCAGAGTGATGCTGAAAAACTAATTCATGCATTATTTCCTCTAGGCTGGACTATTGTAATTCATTATTATCAGGTTGTCCTAAAAGTTCCCTAAAAGCCTCAGTTAATTCAAAATGCTGCAGCTAGAGTACTGACGGGGACTAGAAGGGAGAGAGCATATCTCACCCATATTGGCCTCTCTTCATTGGCTTCCTGTTAATTCTAGAATAGAATTTAAAATTCTTCTTCTTACTTATAAGGTTTTGAATAATCAGGTCCCATCGTATCTTAGGGACCTCGTAGTACCATATCACCCCAATAGAGCGCTTCGCTCTCAGACTGCAGGCTTACTTGTAGTTCCTAGGGTTTGTAAGAGTAGAATGGGAGGCAGAGCCTTCAGCTTTCAGGCTCCTCTCCTGTGGAACCAGCTCCCAATTCAGATCAGGGAGACAGACACCCTCTCTACTTTAAGATTAGGCTTAAACTTTCCTTTTTGCTAAAGCTTATAGTTAGGGCTGGATCAGGTGACCCTGAACCATCCCTTAGTTATGCTGCTATAGACGTAGACTGCTGGGGGGTTCCCATGATGCACTGTTTCTTTTTCTTTTTGCTCTGTATGCACCACTCTGCATTTAATCATTAGTGATCGATCTCTGCTCCCCTCCACAGCATGTCTTTTTCCTGGTTCTCTCCCTCAGCCCCAACCAGTCCCAGCAGAAGACTGCCCCTCCCTGAGCCTGGTTCTGCTGGAGGTTTCTTCCTGTTAAAAGGGAGTTTTTCCTTCCCACTGTAGCCAAGTGCTTGCTCACAGGGGGTCGTTTTGACCGTTGGGGTTTTACATAATTATTGTATGGCCTTGCCTTACAATATAAAGCGCCTTGGGGCAACTGTTTGTTGTGATTTGGCGCTATATAAAAAAATTGATTGATTGATTGACTTTTTGGACAGACCCCGTATTTGATGGTCTCAGGTAAAAAATGCAATCTGTGCAGACACCACAGTTTGGACTAAACAGACTGCTATTGTGTAGTTATAGTCACACCCTACATACTACAGACACCCCCCCCCACCACCTCGGTTCACCTGTGAGCTCTGTGAAGAACACTTGATAAAATGAAAAAGGAACAAACTGAATTGTTTTCCTCCTTGACAAACTGCTGTGCATTGAAAGCAATTCTGGCAACTCCAAGAGCGTCTTTCATATCTTAAAAATCCACCGGAGGCCTGCTGCTCTGTAGGAAGGCCCCACTTCGACTTGTTGCTGTCCTGCTCTGAAACGTCCAGCCACAGACCCGCCTATGTTTGTTTTTGTCATTGTGAATAGCTGAGACAAGCTTCCTATGATCAACAATATTGCATTGACCTCGACTCCAGTTCTGGCCAGAAGGATTTCTTTTTTACATTCAATGCAGTTTCCTGTGTTTATGAATATTTTGGCTACTTTTCTGACTCATTAGTTATTAACAATGAATGTGGCTGTCATACATACTTTAAGATACTGTAATGCATGCATGACTATTTGTGTTTTGCAATGATGCATTTGTCACACACCCGCCTGGATGCCAAAATGTTTTTATCATTTCCTGTAGCTGTAAAAGTGAGTCTGTTCCTCCCTGGGGTTTCATGGCGCTGCTGTGATCAGCTGTCCAGCCAGGTCAGACCCTAGTACTCACACTTCATCGCACAGGGTGTTTTGTTCCTTATTGTTTACTACATTCCAGACTGTTTCTGGCACCGAATATTGGATCTTTATAACACAAAAGGGAAATCTTCCTGTTTGCAAAGGATTTCCACAGTTTTTAATTGTCAAAGGTTAAAATAATCTGGTGTTGGATTAATTTAGGATCTGTTGAAATTTAGAGCAGTGAGTTTGTATTTGGGGATAGCGATAATTTGAGAATTTTTCTTCGCATCACTGACATCTTTTTTCCTTTTCTCTGCATGTCTGTATATATTACTCTAGTAATGTGTCACAGCTGGCCCATACCACAAGATATACAATCAAGTGCCACGTCCACACACTCAGCCACTGCACAGGAGTGCCAGGGGACACCCAAGGGCCATCCTACGACTTCCCATCAGCCCCTTTGGCGCCCCAACTACCTGGTCCTGGGTAAAAGCACCCCTGCAACCACAGCTAACCCCCCACTGCCTCATACACCCACCTGGTTTTTAACCCTGGGATTAGTGGAGTACAGGAATGAGGGGGTACTGGGCTGCAGCAAGTAGAACCCTCCTCCACCACCACCACTGCACTAAGGGTGCAACAATTAACACTGTGATGCAGATGGGGCAGAGGCACCCACCTATATGGAAGCGGGAGCCTAGGCCACTCTTATGTCTCCTCCATGCCCAAGCCGTACCTGCACCCCAAACCATACCTGTTTAATGTGCAATTAAAATGCAAGATGATGGGACAAAGCCACGAAGACTCAGCTGCTCCTGGGAAGCCCAGAATTCAAAACCTCATGCAACAAACATTCTAAAGGCCCTACATGTGCAAGTAAAAGTACAAGTAATAAAATGACTCAAAAGATAAAATTCCCATTTGAGAAACTTACTCAAGTAAAAGTCAAGGCCAGGGGTGGTGGCCAAGTGGTTAGTGCGCTTCGTTCATCGCGGAAGGTTCCTGGTTCAGCCCCACCTTGCCCCTGGCACATTCTTCCATGTAATGTGGAGTTGCGTCAGGAAGGGCATCTGGTGTAAAATGTTGTGCCAAATCAACATGCATGTCCACCCCAAGTCAGTTTCAAGGGAGCAGCCAAAGGGACTTACTTACTTACTCAAGTACAAGTTGTAATAGTAAAATTAGTACCTAGTTGATAAACTGCTCAAAGTAGTTTGTAGAGTTGTTTTCTTCAGCCCAGATCATGGCTGTCTTTGAGGGCTGATCTTGGCAGGTCCACTTACATACCATAATTATTTATGGTATGTAAAATTGACTTCATCTTTGTGATGGAAACTTATCCATGGCAGTAAGTGTTGTGTGGTGCACACACATGAGCCCATCACCATATGAAAAAATTTACAAAAAAAGTTTTTGCATGAGGCCCAATGAATGATTGAGGTGAAGGGGGAAAAAAAAAATCTGTGATCTGCTGAGTGAGTGAGTTGCTAGGAAGAGAGCTGGTGCAACAAACGAGTGAGCTGATAAGCACACCAGCTCACTCGTTTAGCAGTACGAGTTTAACAGTTCCCGTGCTGGTTTAACAGTGGAGCAAGAACTGAAAACAGGCTGGATTAATCAGGCGCTGCTGCTTTGCCTGCTCAGGATGATAAATCACAAATGCGTCAAACCACATAGGTCCCTGTGGAGTGCTACAAGTATTGATGACTAATGAACAGTGTGAACTATTTAAGAAGCTGGGAGCAGAATGAATGAAAATGACCCGAATGACCCAAAACACCTCGTTTCTTCTGGTGAAGTTGAGAGCTGACCTTTTGAGCCAACAACCACACATTCATCCATCCACTGTTGAAGGCCACTGATTCCAGTTAAGGGGCATGATATGTAGGGGATGGGGTGTGGAGGATGGGGAGGGGGGGTTGCCTGTGGAAATTATCCCAGTAGTCATTGGGCAAGAGATGGGATACGCTCTGGACAGTTCTGTCACAGGACAGTCAACAGGCACACTATAAAATAACAGTGCGGTAACACTGTAGCATAACAGTATAATGCAAGCAACAGTAGTTACTAGTAATTTAAGCCCTGGTCCCATTGAATAATGAAGGATGAATAATCAGCCACGTAGCATTTTTTTTGGAATGAGTCCATTTATTCAACAATCGTGGGAGAATAATGCCTCTGAGAGGCTCTTAGAGACAGAATATTCAGCTAACGAGGCTCAACTCTGAGTGTGGCATTAAATTCAAGAAGTTCAAAATTTAGCAACAACAGCCTGGGGCAGTTTGTGTACGAGGTACTACGAGGACAAACGAGGATTTTAGAGGCATGTTTGTGGTGAGGACGTGGCTGTTAAAAGCCCATTATCCAAGCACCTTGTGGCTACAAGGACAGAACAGGCTATTTTGGACAGGCTATTTTGGACAGGCTATTTTGGCTCAGCCCTCTTACACAATACAATTCCACCTGCTTTGTGCACCAGACGCTGTATATAAATTAATTATTTTGTAGCCGATTAATCATTTTCTGGATGTTTGGATGTTGAAAACACCTCCAATCACGTCTGGAATCACAGAGAATGTTTCATTTACAGCTTTTTTTCCCCTCTCTGTCTTGTGCACTGAGGTGGAGAACATATTTGGAACAGCCTAAAAGGTAATTATTTGTTATGTTTTCATAGCTTGGTAAAACAGCTGCATAGTCATTCCTTCGTTATAAGCAGCTGTAAAAGTATGTTTAAGATAGATTTAACATCCTGTTATAATGGATCAGATGAGGCGCTGTGCACGCTGACGCAATGACTTGCACTCAAAATGACTTGCACTCAAGATGAGCATTTACACAGAACACGAGGGCGCAAAAGTGTTGTGAAAGTGTTGGAACACGGACCCACAACAGGGGGCGCAAATGAACGGACAATGGAGGAAGTCAAATAGCACTTTTACTGTTGTGAAATAAGCACAACAAGCACGACAGAGTACAATACAAAATAATAAAGTCAATTCACAAAGGTGTCATGTGGGCAGGCTCGAAGATAGAAGACGTCTGTCCAAAGCAGAACCGGAACCACACGATTTCCTCCGCCACCGAACCCCGGGAATACTGGAGCCGCCAAGTCCCGAACTCCCAGGTGGCCACTGCCTCCGCTTGTCGGATCTGGTACTGCTGGCGAGGAACAAAAACAGTTAGATGTGGGTGCATTTGCACCCAGCAACACGGATGGTGAAAAAAACCACCTCCACCTCTTGTCAGGAAAATGTGAGTACTTATCAAAAAGGGTTCAATACAGTCTCCAGCTGCAAGTACTCACCAACCACTGTCAAAACACAAGCAACAAAGTCACTGTCTGAAAGACAACACAACGGCTGAGTTCGTTACCTCCTCGGTAGAACGACATCTCGGCAAAGAGGTGGAGATGACGTCTTGCTGATATACCGATGCAGATCAGATGAGTGGTGACAGCTGTCATAGGTGATGAGTGTCAGCTGTCACCCCGGCTGCTCCTGTGAGGCGGCAGCGCCCTCTGGTGCCTGGAGCCCGCACTCCAGGCAGGGTGCCCTCTGGTGGTGGTGGGCCAGCAGTACCTCCTCTTCAGCAGCCCACACAACAGGACCCCCCCCCTCAACGGGCGCCTCCTGGCGCCCGACCAGGCTTGTCCGGGTGGCGGCGGTAGAAATCGGCCAGGAGGGCCGGGTCCAGGATGAAGCTCCTCTTCTGGACTATTGTAATTCATTATTATCAGGTTGTCCTAAAAGTTCCCTAAAAAGCCTTCAGTTAATTCAAAATGCTGCAGCTAGAGTACTGACGGGGACTAGAAGGAGAGAGCATATCTCACCCATATTGGCCTCTCTTCATTGGCTTCCTGTTAATTCTAGAATAGAATTTAAAATTCTGCTTCTTACTTATAAGGTTTTGAATAATCAGGTCCCATCTTATCTTAGGGACCTCGTAGTACCATATCACCCCAATAGAGCGCTTCGCTCTCAGACTGCAGGCTTGCTTGTAGTTCCTAGGGTTTGTAAGAGTAGAATGGGAGGCAGAGCCTTCAGCTTTCAGGCTCCTCTCCTGTGGAACCAGCTCCCAATTCAGATCAGGGAGACAGACACCCTCTCTACTTTTAAGATTAGGCTTAAAACTTTCCTTTTTGCTAAAGCTTATAGTTAGGGCTGGATCAGGTGACCCTGAACCATCCCTTAGTTATGCTGCTATAGACGTAGACTGCTGGGGGGTTCCCATGATGCACTGTTTCTTTCTCTTTTTTGCTCTGTATGCACCACTCGCATTTAATCATTAGTGATCGATCTCTGCTCCCCTCCACAGCATGTCTTTTTCCTGGTTCTCTCCCTCAGCCCCAACCAGTCCCAGCAGAAGACTGCCCCTCCCTGAGCCTGGTTCTGCTGAGGTTTCTTCCTGTTAAAAGGGAGTTTTTCCTTCCCACTGTAGCCAAGTGCTTGCTCACAGGGGGTCGTTTTGAACGTTGGGGTTTTACATAATTATTGTATGGCCTTGCCTTACAATATAAAGCGCCTTGGGGCAACTGTTTGTTGTGATTTGGCGCTATATAAAAAAATTGATTGATTGATTGATTGATTCACCCAGGAGCGTTCTTCAGGTCCGTACCCCTCCCAGTCCACCAAATACTGGAAGCCCCGGCCCATCCTACGGACATCTAAGAGCCGGCGCACAGTCCAAGCCGGCTCGCCATCGATGATCCGGCAGGAGGTGGTGCCGGACCCGGAGATACAGAGGGGTGATGTGTGATGTGGCTTAATCCGGGACACATGGAAAACGGGATGGATCCGCAGTGAGGCCGGAAGCTGAAGCCTCACCGCGGCTGGACTGATGACCTTGAGGATTTTAAATGGGCCGATGTACCGATCCTGCAGTTTTGGTGAGACCACTTGGAGGGGGATGTCCTTTGTTGACAACCACACTTCCTGCCCTGGCCGATACGCAGGGGCCGGGGTCCGCTGACGGTCTGCATGGGCTTTCGTCCTCATCCGGGCCCTCAGCAAAGCAGAACGGGCAGCACGCCACACCCGACGGCACTTCCGTAGGTGGGCCTGGACCGAGGGCACACCGACCTCTCCCTCAACCACCGGAAACAAGGGAGGCTGGTACCCCAGACACACCTCAAAAGGGGAGAGGCCGGTGGCTGACAACACCTGGCTGTTATGGGCATACTCGATCCAGGCCAAATGGGTACTCCAGGCCGCCGGGTGCGCGGCCGTCACACAACGCAGGGCCTGTTCCACCTCCTGATTGGCCCGTTCTGGGGACCGCGATCGGAGACGATGTCTGTTGGAATCCCATGCAGCCGGACGACGTGGTGGACCAGGAGGTCCGCTGTCTCCTGGGCAGTCGGGAGCTTCGGGAGGGCCACGAAGTGGGCCGCCTTGGAGAATCGGTCCACTATCGTGAGGATGGTGGTGTTGCCCTGGGACGGTGGGAGGCCCGTGACAAAATCCAGGCCGATGTGGGACCAGGGGCGATGAGGCACGGGCAGCGGCTGGAGCAGTCCCGAAGCCCTGCGATGATCAGCCTGTGCCCCTGGCACAGGGGTGCAGGCCTGGATATAGTCCCGGATGTCGGCCTCTAGGGACGCCCACCAGAAGCGCTGCCGGACAACTGCCACGGTTCTTCGCACCCCTGGATGACAGGAGAGCTTGGAGCCGTGACAGAAGTCCAGGACTGCAGCCCTAGCCTCTGGTGGGACGTAGAGTCTGTTCTTCGGTCCAGTTCCGGGGTCCGGGCTTCGTGTCAGGGCCTCCCGGACGGTTCTCTCTACGTCCCAGGTGAGGGTGGCCACGATAGTGGACTCCAGGATGATGGGTTCCGGTGGATCCGACAACTCCGTTTTGACTTCATCTTCATGTACCCGGGACAAGGCATCCGATCTCTGGTTTTTGGTCCCGGGACGGTAGGTGATCCGGAAATCAAAACGGCCGAAAGAACAGTGACCAGCGGGCTTGCCTGGGGGTTCAGCCACTTGACGGTCCTGATATACTCCAGGTTTCCGGTGGTCAGTGAAAAACCGTGAATGGCACGGACGTTCCCTCCAACAGATGTCTCCACTCTTCTAGAGCCTCTTTCACCGCAAGGAGCTCTCGATTGCCGACGTCCTAGTTCCGTTCGGCCGGGGTCAACCTGCGGGAAAAATAGGCACACGGGTGAAGGACCTTATCGGTCCTCCCGCTCTGGGAAAGCACAGCTCCTATCCCTGAGTCCGAGACGTCCACTTCAACCACTAACTGGCGACTAGGATCGGGCTGCACCAGAACGGGTGCAGACGAGAAGCGCCGTTTCAACTCCTTGAACGCGGCATCGCAACGATCCGACCAGGTGAAGGGGACTTTTGGTGAGGTCAGGGCTGTCAGGGGGCTAACTACCTGACTGTAGCCCTTAATGAACCTCCTGTAGAAATTAGCAAAGCCGAGGAACTGTTGCAGCTTCCTACGGCTGGTGGGTTGGGGCCAGTCTCTTACCGCCGCGACCTTGGCCGGATCAGGAGCGACGGAGTTAGGGGAGATGATAAACCCCAGGAAGGACAAAGAAGTGCGGTGGAACTCGCACTTCTCGCCCTTCACAAACAGCCGGTTCTCCAACAACCGCTGCAGGACCTGACGTACATGCCAGACATGGGTCTCAGGATCCGGAGAAAAGATGAGTATATCGTCCAGATATACAAAGACGAATCGGTGCGGAAATCCGCAAGACATCATTACTAATGCTTGGAACGTCGCGGGGGCGTTTGTAAGACCGAACGGCATGACCAGGTACTCAAAGTGACCTAAGGGGTGTTAAATGCCGTCTTCCACTCGTCTCCCTTCCGGATCCGAACCAGGTGATACGCATTTCTAAGATCTAGCTTGGTGAATATTTGGGCTCCATGCAGGGGCGTGAACACTGAATCCAACAAGGGCAATGGGTATCGTTACGAACCGTGATTTCGTTCAGCCCCCTGTAATCAATGCATGGGACGTAGTCCGCCATCCTTTTCCCCACAAAAAAGAAACCTGCACCCATCGGGGAGGTGGAATTCTGGATCAACCCGGCAGCTAATGAGTCCCGATGTAGGTCTCCATTGATTTTTTTTGGACAGTCTTTAAAAAATGTGACGTCTTGAATGGAAGCTGTGAATTGAAAACCCACACTTTAAAGGGATCAAGTGTGGGAGGGCTGGAGGTGTGGACCAAACCCATGCCTAAATGTGCACCAACGTCGTGTTACATGACCCTACATGGATCATATGTGGTTTGACGTGGATCATATGCGGCTACACGAGCCATTCTAGGCTGGACGGGGCTCAAATGACAGGTCGGTTGTGACTTACAAGAGGCTGATACGTGGCACATGTGAGGTACATAGAGGTGCCATAGTAGCGGATATGTGGTAGCTTAAAATGTGCATCATTCTTCGAATAATCGCTGACACACCCATGCGTGGTTCATTATTCATGCCTTATTATTCGGTCGGACCGAGGCTTTACTGTGAATTAAAACAGAAATTTGTTGCAGTGCAGACAACAAATAAATAATAATAGAAAAATTGCACTTATCTATTCTGGGCAAAAGAAGAAATGCATGAATCAGTCTCTCTGCTTCAGCTACGATAAGATCAGCCCAGTCACTGCAATAACTCTGTACCAATTTTCACGATGATGTATGACTTTCACAAGAGACTATGTCAACTGATGGATCCAAATATATCTGTATGGTAGGATAAGCAACCATCACGCCAGTCTTCCATGATTTCAAGGTAAGGGCCCCTTCACCAATAACATGATTGTAGCCCACGAGTGCACGAAGGAGGAATTGCATGCCATTCATGAAAAAAAGCAACCCAATCTCACAGCATGTGGTGATTCAGCAGCACGAAATATACATTAATCTATTGGTTCGTGATTTTGTCACGAAAAGTGCCCCATTTTCGTCACGGCGGCACAAATTCATTCTAATACATTCCGGGATGGCTGCACAAAATTAAAAGTGAAGTGGGGGGGGGGTTATGGTTAGGGTTGGGGTAGAGTAGGTTAGTAATAGTGAGTGTAAAAAACCCTGTCACGAAAATTTGAATCATTTCGTGACGGGAGCACAAAATAAAAAACATGAGACTGGGCTGGAAAAATCGGAGGCCGCCTCTAACGCCTCGTACACCTGTTGCTACAACTAGTGTGCCTACATAGAGGGAGTGGCGTCAACTGAGAATATGGCGCCATTTTGGGTCCAACTGCACTGAACTACTGAACTGTACCTTTAATGTTTACAGCAACACATCCATGTACAGGTGCTATCAATATAAATATAAAATAGTTAAGCTATCAAATTTACATATGGTTTGGGTGTGAGTGAAAAGTGAACCCAAAAGCAGGGAGCAGAAAGCAAGAAGTTAGAACACGGATTTATTTACAAGGGATTATTTACAAAGGACAAAATGTGCTGAAGACAGCCTAGCCGCATGGAGACTGGCCTGCACAGTGGTGAACCGCCATCCTGAGCAATAGCACCTTCAAGGAAGATGACAATAACCATAGCCCCCCCCCCCCCCCCCCAAAAAAAAAGACAGCACCCATGGGCAGTATTTAGTAAACAGTTGACTCTCTGACTAATATAATGCGGTCACTGCATTTATTTATTTATTTATCTTTTGCATTATGCATTCTAACCCATGGGTATTTCTACTAGCAGTTAAATACTATTGCACAGTACTTTTAGGATATGTGTATGTATTGTACCTGTGGGATGTTTGTGCCCATGACGTGAGGTCATGACGATCTGTCACTGTGGGTCAACAATGCAAGAGACTAAATTATTTTCATGATTATATGGAACTCCAGGTTCACATTTGTCATTGAGGAAATGACTCAAGGAACAGAAACAGGCCAATTGTGTTAACTGAAGTGCAATTATATATCTAAATTATTGCAGGTCAAAGTCAGAAATGTCAGCATGCTGTCTGTGCCTCCTGTGGGGCTGCCACCTAGGTTACCATGACCTCATTTGTGCCACTGCCAGGGGTGGGTAATAATGCGTGAGAAGTACTCCACCACAAGAGTCAAAAAAAGCCCTTCTTTTTTTAGAGGGACAAGAACTGTCCAGTTCCTTTTTAAAAACAATATTCAATTCCTATTCAAGTAATTCTTGAGTCAGTAATCTTTTTACTGAAGTACATTTACTGTGTTGCACCGTGCACTCCGACTCCACAACACTTTTCTCTCACTGAACCCATGTGGCAGTTAAAAGGGAAACCTGCATGCACAAATTGAGAGGAGGTTTCATGTGTGAAGTTTTACTGTCGGCACATCAGCAGCAGCCATTCTGCTCTGTGTGCACCTGATTCAGTCAGATCTCAGAAGTGAAGGAGATGAGGTCAAGCTTCATAGTTGGCTTCAAGACCTCTTAGGAACACCAGGAGCTGTGTGTGTGTTTTCCTCCTTGTAGAAATGGGAGTTGTGTCAGGAAGAGCATGCGGTGTGAAACTTGTGCTAAATCCCATATGTGAATCTATACTGGACTGCTGTGGTGACCCTGAGCACTGAAAAAACTGATATCTAAGAAAGTAAACAACACTTGCTTCAAGAAAATTTGACTTCATTTTTGTCTAAATAGAAAAATAATCTTGTCAAGCATTTTTTTGCATAAGAAAAAATGTCTTATTTTGGGAAAATGTATCTCACAATATATTTTTCCAGCTAATATCAAGCTCTGTTTAACCAGTAACAAGGAAAGGCAAATGGATTTCAGATCATCCAAGCAAAGGAACAAGAATCTTAAAATAAGAATTCTGTCTAGTTTTAAGGCACATTTTGATTATTCAGTTCGTAGACATTTTGCTAGTTTTAAGAATTCTAATCAAGTAAATTTTTCTTACCACACTTGCAGAATTGTTTTCTTTTTTTGCAAGACAATTTGGCCAGATTTCAGATTATTTGGTTTGGAGTGAGCAGATGGGGGCAGCTGAAAGACAAACAACACCAACTGTCCCAACTCAGTCTCACGGCAAGTCGTGATTCAGCAACACGAAATTATACATAATCTAAAGCGGGGGGGGGGGGGGGGGGGGGGTTGGTAATGGTTAGGGTTGGGGGAAGGCTAGTAGGGTTAGTACTAGTGAGTTAAAAACAACCTGTCACGAAGATTTGACTGATTTGTGATGGGAGCATTGAAAAAAAACCGTGAGACGGGCTGAACTGTCCACACTCAGCAGTGCAACAAGTTCAGCCAATAAACATAAACCACTATTACCGACCTTAATTATTCTGACACAAGTAACAAAGTGCAGTAGTGTCGACATCGTTACAACAAGCGCAAGCACGTGTGCACGTGTGAGTGCATCACAGTTTTTCATTTTTCATGTTGCTGAAGTGGTAATACCCCAACTAGATTTTTTTTTAACCATACACCTCTTCTGGGCTTGATTTATAACAGCAAAATCCACTTCTGCTGCATTATGAACTCATCTGCAGCAAATCACACGTGCCAAATTAAGATTGACGTCTCTGTCAGTGCCCTGCACCTCCTGTTTGCAGACACGCTCTTGCGCTTTTGCTGTGACTGTTGTATACACATTTGTCATAAAGCAAAAAACTTTAACTACTTCCTGATTTGATTAAAAAAATGCGTATTAATATGAAACTAACTTTATTAGAAGCCAAAAAGGATGGTGCATTAAGGTGTAATGTGCATTAAAGAGGGCTGAATCGGTGAACTCGTTATGTACAAATGCACAAACAATTAGACTGGCAGCTACTGGCCATATTTTTCTGATTTACAGCCACAGAGTGGTGAACAGCGCTGGACCTTTCCCCTCCATAAATTCTTAGCCCTGCATAAGGTTATAATTAGAAACACATATCATAGGAAACCGGGGCTGTGCCAGTGTGTGTGATGTTGTGGATTAACAAAGAGAGGAAAGTGTATGCATGGGGCAGGCATGTAGTGTGATCACCGTTAGGTATTTAAACACTGCGATCATCTCATTAGAATGTGCAGGTGGATGGCAGGGCAGGATGGAATGAGATGAAACATGGCAATGACACAACAGAAACAAATAGTCACAATTTTTTTGATCTGATTCATTTAAAGTGAACTGTAGTGTTGACCTACAAACAGTGCTACAGACTGATAGCTACAATTTGTAACAACTTGTTATATTTAATTGGATATTCTGGCTCCCATTTAAACAACCACGTTTTGTGGGAGTGGTTGCATAAATAAATTTAATAAATACAGAACTCAATTTCTTAGAATGTATGCAGAAAATGAGCTTGACTGATGGCATGTAATAACAGTTTTGTAAACAAACAAACAAACAAACAAAAAACCCCAATAGTGCTAGAAATGGGTTCACCAAAGCCTTTGGCGCACAAAAGTAGTGTAATATATGAAGAAATTGCATATCAATATAAATACATGTAAAATACAGTAGTGTTTCGGAATAATAGTAGTGCTATGTGACTAAAAAGATTAATTCCAGATTTTGAGTATATTTCTATTGTTACATGGGAAACAAGGTACCAGTAGATTCAGTAGATTCTCACAAATCCAACAAGACCAAGCTTTCATGATATGCACACTCTGTCAGGCTTTGGGTCCTGTTTGCTGGTTTTGGTTTGCTTATATTGTTTTGTCTCTTGCTGGGGGTTTTTACCTGTCTGGATCTGTCTGTCAGTCTGTGTTTTCTGGTTGTGGGTGTGTCCTTCTCCCTGGCCACTCCTTCTTTCTGGGGCATTCCACACACACCTGCTCTCAATCTGTACCTCATCACCTGGGTGTACATAAGCTCCTTTGTTTGCCTCATTTCTTTGCCAGATTGTTGCGCCTTGTGCCTACTCTCCAGCTCTGTATTGTATTCTTGTCCTGCCTGCTTCATGTGTGTTACGACTACTTGCCTGTATCCTCAACCACGCCTACTGCCTGATGTTTCTGTTTGTATTACTCTTGTTGGACTGCCTTTCTGTGTACCGAACCTCGTTTACTGTTTCAGTAAACTGCTGTGTCTTACAGAGCTTGTTGTCAGAGTCCTGCATTTGCGTCCAGCCTATTCCGCCCTTCAGACCTGTCAGAACAATCTGGCCAACAATGGACGCAGCGGACTCTATGACTTTCCAGCTTGTGGTACGTCACCACAGTAAGCAACTTGCCCAGCAAGAGAATCAGCTCACCGCTCTTAGCACTGGTCTTGGTGAGTTAGCTCAGCGACAGGATGCTTTCATGACGTCCGTGAGCTCCCAGTTGGAACAGCTCCTGTCAAAACTTCCTATTCAGGCCAGCCCGGACCCAGCAAGAAGCAACACCTGCTCCCCGGTGCCACTTCCGCCCGCCGCCATGACGACCATCGCACCGGAAGCAGCCATCTGTACTCATCTTTCCCGCCCTGAACGATTCTCTGGGGAAACTGGTGACGTCATGTCCTTTATCACGCAATGTGAGTTGCATTTTGAACTGATGCCCTGTATGTTCCCGTCCGATCGGACGAAGATAGCATACTTGATCTCCCATTTGTCGGGCTGGGCTGCGGCGTGGGCTACTGCAGAGTGGAGCCGTCAGTTGCCATCTTGCTCCTCCCTTCAAGCTTTCACCGCGGCGCTCGAGCAGATATTCCAGCACACACCGCCGGGACGCGAGGCGGCGCGCTCCCTACTGAGGCTCAAGCAGGGCACTCGCCAAGTGGTGGATTACGCTGTGGACTTCCGCATCCTGGCCACCAAGAGCGAGTGGAATCCAGCTACAATTCAGGATGTGTTCTTCCAGGGACTGTCCGCTAAGATTCGTGATAAGCTGATCGCCGCCGAATTACCCGAGGAGTTGGACGAGTTGATCGCACTGGCAATCCGGTTCGACCGACGTTTGGCGGAACGATCTCGCCACGAGCCGCCTCGTCTGCCCCGGTGCGACTTCGCCTCGCACCTGAATCCCACCATGGCTCTTCACTCCAACGTCAAATGGCCTGGGACTAACGAGCCGACGCAGCACGGCCGCATGCATCTGTCGCAGGAGGAACGACAGCGGAGACGTGATGAGGGACTGTGTTTCTATTGCAGTAAATCAGGTCATTTGAGTGCTTGTTGTCCAGTCAGGGGTGCTTCTGCAAGACCTCAGGCCTTAGTACGGGTGAGTCACAGCTCTATTTTTTCTTCTAATTCGCAGAATAATATTCCTGCTCAATTGCAATCTGATCACAATTCAGAAATGGTGCATGCCCTCGTAGATTCTGGGTCTGATGCCAATTTAATATTACTCTCCCTCGCCAAGTCCTTGCACCTTAAATTGTTTTCCATCTCACGACCTCTGGCAGTCAGGGCGGTGGACGGACATGAGCTTGGGAGAATCACTCATCGCACTCAGTCCGTCCGACTAATTATCAATGAGAACCATGTGGAAACAATCAGTTCTTTAGTGCTGGATAAAATGACTCACTCCATCATTCTGGGGCATCCCTGGCTGCAACAGCACAGTCCCAATTCCGATTGGGCTAAGGGTACGATAACTGGATGGGGGCCTTTGTGCCCCGGAAAATGTTTAATCAGCCATAAGCTAATGCCTATGCTCATTCAGACGGACCTGGCTGGGGTCCCGCCTTGTTATCATGACCTTGCAACAGTGTTTAGTAAATCTAACGCTAAATCACTCCCACCTCATCGTATGTACGATTGCGCCATTGACTTGTTGCCTGGGGCCAGTCCTCCCCGAGGGAAATTATACTCGCTGTCCACCCCTGAACGTACCGTCATGCAGGCATACATACAGGAATCGTTGGACGCAGGATTAAAACGGTCCTCATCGTCCCCTGCAGGGGCAGGATTTTTCTTTGTGGAGAAAAAGGATAAGACGCTTCGGCCTTGCATAGATTATCGAGGGTTAAATGACATAACTGTGAAGAACCGTTATCCCTTACCTTTGATGTCGTCCACTTTTGAATCACTGGAGGGGGCTAAAGTATTCACCAAATTAGATCTCCGTAATGCTTATCATTTGGTCAGGATTAGAGAGGGGGACGAATGGAAGACGGCGTTTAACACCCCCTCCAGTCACTATGAGTATTTGGTGATGCCATTTGGGCTTACTAACGCGCCGGCTGTCTTCCAGAACCTAGTTAACAATGTACTACGGGGGTTCTTGAATAAGTTTGTGTTCGTATATCTGGATGATATACTGATTTTCTCCCCTGACCTAGAAATGCACACCCGGCATGTACGGACCGTGTTAAAAACCCTTTTAAGGAACGGATTGTATGTCAAAGCGGAGAAATGTGAATTCCATAAGCCTACTGTATCCTTTCTGGGTTTTGTTATTTCGGAGGGCAAGATTCAGATGGATCCTGAAAAGGTGGCTGCAGTACGTGAGTGGGCGGTGCCCAGTTGCCGTAAAGAAGTTCAGAGGTTTTTGGGATTTGCAAATTTCTATCGCAAGTTCATCCAAAATTTCAGTTTGGTCGCTGCGCCACTTCATAATGTAACGTCATCGCTACATGTGTTCAAGTGGACACCGGAATGTGACGAGGCCTTTAAGATCCTAAAGCAACGGTTCACTACCGCCCCAGTGCTACTCCTTCCTGACCCCGCACGGCAGTTCGTTGTTGAGGTAGATGCATCCGATGTAGGCCTGGGAGCAATTCTGTCTCAGATGTGTCCCACCGACAAACGATTACATCCGTGTGCCTTTCTTTCCCGTACGTTGTCTGCCGCAGAATGTAATTATTGCATCGGCGATCTGCTTGCGGTCAAGGTGGTCTCGGAGGAGTGGCGACACTGGCTTGAGGGGGCACAGATACCATTCTTAGTCTACACTGATCATAAGAATTTGGCTTATTTACGTTACGCAAAGCGACTAAACGCTTGCCAGGCTCGCTGGGCAATATTTTTCAGCCGATTCAACTTCGTGATCACTTACCGGCCCAGGACAAAGAATGGTAAACCAGATGCCTTGTCCAGACAGTGTGATGACCCCAATGCTCCAACAGATCCCGGTAATATTTTGCCATCCACATGCTTTGTTTCTGCGATCACTTGGGACATTGAATCACGCATAAAGGCTTCACTTGAGAATGAAACCATACCTACCGAATGTCCTGCCGATCGATTGTTTGTTCCGATTCCTCTTAGGGGGGCAGTTATCGAGTGGGGCCATAGCAGTCGCTTTTCCTGCCATCCAGGTATTAAAAAGTCTATGTTTATTCTCCAACAGCGGTTCTGGTGGCCTTGTATGAGTAGGGATGTTACTGAATTTGTTAATGCCTGTCAGGCTTGTGCCATGCACAAGTCCTCCACTCGTCCTCCTTCTGGGTCATTACTGCCTCTGTCAATTCCTAGACAGCCCTGGACTCATATCTCCCTGGACTTTGTTACTGGACTACCCCCTTCAAGGGGACACACAGTAATTCTCACTGTTGTTGATAGATTTTCCAAAATGTGTCATTTTGTGCTTTTGCCGAAATTGCCTTCTGCCAAGGAGTTAGCAGAACTAATGCTCCAACATGTTTTTCGTCTCCATGGGTTTCCACAGGACATAGTCTCCGACCGAGGTCCACAGTTCATCTCGGGATTTTGGAGGGAATTCTGCCGTCTCCTAGGGGCCACCTCCAGTCTCACTTCCGGGTACCATCCGCAGGCAAACGGTCAGTCAGAACGGTGTAATCAGGAATTGGAGAAAGGTTTGCGTATTTTGTGCTCACAACATCCATCCACCTGGTCCTTACAATTGTCATGGATTGAATTAGCACATAACAGTTTACCGTCAGATTCTTCTGGGTATTCGCCTTTTCACGTGGTTTTCGGTCATCAACCTTCTTTGTTTACCCCCGCTGATCTGCAATCTCCGGTTTCATCTGCCCTCAGTTTGATCGTTCGGTGCCAACGGACCTGGGAGCGGGCTCGGCAGGCGCTCATCCATTTTTCGGCTCTTTATAAAGCAGCTGCCAATCGCAGGCGGACGGACGCTCCGGCCTATACTGTTGGTCAGAAGGTGTGGTTGTCGACGCGTCACCTCCCACTCCGTGGGGTTCCTCGTAAATTAGCGCCCAGGTTCGTTGGTCCCTTCCCCATAACTAAAGTCATCAATCCTGTTTTGGTTCGTCTTTGGTTACCTGCTTCCATGCGCATCCACCCCACGTTTCATGTTAGCCAGGTTAAGCCTTATCGGTCCAGTCCGCTGTGCCCTCCGGCCGTTCCCCCTCCTCCCGCCCGGTGGGTGGATGGGGGTCCGGTTTTTACGGTTCACCGGTTGCTTGCTTCGCGCCGCCGGGGTCACGGTCTCCAGTATTTGGTGGACTGGGAGGGTTACGGTCCCGAGGAGCGGTCCTGGGTTCCCTCCCGTTTTGTGTTGGACCCCGGTCTTATTCGTGCCTTTCATGCGGCTCATCCTGCGGCTCCTGGGCCGTCTGGGGTCGACCCTTGAGGGGGGGGGGGTACTGTCAGGCTTTGGGTCCTGTTTGCTGGTTTTGGTTTGCTTATATTGTTTTGTCTCTTGCTGGGGGGTTTTTTCCTGTCTGGATCTGTCTGTCAGTCTGTGTTTTCTGGTTGTGGGTGTGTCCTTCTCCTTGGCCACTCCTTCTTTCTGGGGCGTTCCACACACACCTGCTCTCAATCTGTACCTCATCACCTGGGTGTACATAAGCTCCTTTGTTTGCCTCATTTCTTCGCCAGATTGTTGCGCCTTGTGCCTACTCTCCAGCTCTGTATTGTATTCTTGTCCTGCCTGCTTCACGTGTGTTACGACTACCTGCCTGTATCCTCGACCACGCCTACTGCCTGATGTTTCTGTTTGTATTACTCTTGTTGGACTGCCTTTCTGTGTACCGAACCTTGTTTACTGTTTCAGTAAACTGCTGTGTCTTACAGAGCTTGTTGTCAGAGTCCTGCATTTGCGTCCAGCCTATTCCGCCCTTCAGACCTGTCAGTTAAAAAAAAGTAGAAAAGGGGGTGTTCACAATAATATAGCATCTGCTGTTGACGCTACATACTCAAAACTGTTATGTTCAAACTACTATTTTAGCATTCCTGTGATTCACTAAACTAGTATTTAGTTGTATAACCACAGTTTTTCATGATTTCTTCACATCTGCGAGGCATTAATTTTGTTGGTTTGGAACCAAGATTTTGCTCGTTTACTAGTGTGCTTGGGGTCATTGTCTTGTTGAAACACCCATTTCAAGGGCATGTCCTCTTCAGCATAAGGCAACATGACAGGTGCTGGCTCTTCAAGTATTTTGACATATCCAAACTGATCCATGATACCTGGTATGTGATATATAGGCCCAACACCATAGTAGGAGAAACATGCCCATATCATGATGCTTGCACCACCATGCTTCACTGTCTTCACTGTGAACTGTGGCTTGAATTCAGAGTTTGGGGGTCGTCTCACAAACTGTCTGCGGCCCTTGGACCCAAAAATAACAATTTTACTCTCATCAGTCCACAATATATTCCTCCATTTCTCTTTAGGCCAGCTGATGTGTTCTTTGGCAAATTGTAACCTTTTCTGCACGTCTTTTATTTAACAAAGGGACTTTGTGGGGGATTCTTGCAAATAAATTAGCTTTAAACAGGTGTCTTCTAACTGCCACAGCACTTACAGGTAACTCCAGTCTGTCTTTGATCATCCTGGAGCTGATCAATGGGTGAGCCTTTGCCATTCTGGTTATTCGTCTATCCATTTTGATGGTTGTTTTCTGTTTTCTTCCACGCGTCTCTGTTTTTTTTTGGTCCATTTTAAAGCATTGGAGATCATTGTAGATGAACAGCCTATAATTTTTTGCACCTGCGTATAAGTTTTCCCCTCTCCAATCAACTTTTGAATCAAACTATGCTGAACAATGTCTTGAACATCCCATTTTCCTCAGGCTTTCAAAGAGAAAAGCATGTTCAACAGGTGCTGGCTTCATCCTTAAACAGGAGACACCTGATTCACATCTGTTTGTTCCACAAAATTGACGAACTCACTGACTGAATGCCACACTACTATTATTGTGAACATCCCCTTTTCTACTTTTTTTTAAACTAATAGCCCAATTTCATAGTCTTAAGAGTGTGCATATCATGAATGCTTGGTCTTGTTGGATTTGTAAGAATCTACTGAATCTACTGGTACCTTGTTTCCCATGTAACAATAAGAAATATACTCAAAACCTGGATTAATGTTTTTAGTCACATAGCACTACTATTATTCTGAACACTACTGTATAATCACAGACCATTTCCAGTGTGTGGTTCACTCTATGAGCCACTCTATACAGATTGCAGATATGTCCATAAGTATCTGTCATTGGATGAAAAGTGGTAGGTCCCTCACAAATAATACCCATTTGCTTGTCAATCTTGGAAAAAGAAAATAACCCATCCACTATTTATTTTATTTATTTAATTTTATGATACTGTGCATCCAGAAAGTATTCAGAGCACTTCAATTTATCCACATTTTGTTATGTTACAGCCTTATTCGAAAATAGATGAAATTAATTTTTTCGTTAAAATTCTACACACAATAACCCATGACAATGTGAAAAAAGTTTTTTGTTTGTGTTTTAGATTTTTGCAAATTTATTCAAACTTAAAAAAATAAGAAATCACATGTGAAAAGTTTTTTTATTTTGCAAATTTAATTAAAAATAATAATAATAAAAAACCTTAAAGTAGATATGACACCTAAAAATTAGGTAAAGCTGATATAAATATCAAAAATATACATACATTCATTCTTTCCCTGGCTGTGAATACTTATGTACATGTGATTTCTTAGTTTTTTATTTTTAATAAATTTGCAAAAATCTAAAAACAAACAAACAAAAAACTTTTTTCATGTTGTCATGGGCTATTGTATGTACGATTTTGAGGAAAAATGAATTTTATCCATTTTGGAATAAGGCTGCAACATAACAAAATGTTGAAAAAGTGAAGCGCTGCACATACTTTCTGGATACACTGTATCTCAGCAGTCATAGGGCAATTAGAGACAGGACGTCAGTGTACCACAGGGCCACATATAGACAAACACATTTACACCTACAGTCAATTTAAAGTTTTCAGTTCACTTAACCTGCATGTCTTTGGAAGTGGGAGGAAACCAGAGCACCCAGAGGGAACCCACACAAACTCCACATAGGGCCAGGTGGGACGCAATCCCACAACCTTCTTGCTGTGAGGCAAGAGTGCTATCCACTAAGCCTCTGTGCCACTCTTCTTATCTATTAAGATGTGAATATGGATTTTTTTTTAAGCCAGTAGTGAACAGACTTCACACAGCATTGATTATTGAATATTTGCTCTTTTCCTTGTGAGCAGAAAGTTTTAATCAGAAGGTGGGTCTGATCCACAGTATGTGGAATTTGTTGTTTTCACTCCTGATGTTCTCTGATCCCTTTTATAGCTGTGATCCTCAGTGTCTCCAGGGAAATCTAAAACATATGGAGCCAGGACAAGCCTCACGTATGATTAGAACTCTTACATACTGTTTTGTAAACAGAAACAGCAGCATTTTGTTTAAAAACCACAAGACACAGGAAATTTGACGGATCACTAATAACACAAAATACACTTGGTTCTTCATCCTTTCAAAAGGAGCAGTTTATTCAATGAAACGCTTGTTTGGTTTTGTCTGCTGTCTGTCTCCTGCCCATGACATAGAATACTTAAATTCACCTCTCACACATTAGACTGAAAAAGCCATTGGATTATTCTTAGATAATGTTATACTGTTGTAACTGGACTTGAACACACATGACAGCTTTAAGGATCTTAGTTAATGAGCTATTGCAAAAATCAACAGCATTTTGAGACATCACCCTAAAAAAAGATGAGGCATCTCCTGAGAAGTTCAGCACAGCAAATTAAAAGTCAAATAGAAGTCTTATTTCTTTTGCAGTTAAAGAGAAGTACTAGGAGACGTGTACAGCAGGCTTTGTAGTGGCTTTAGTTTGATTTATTATTTAAAAAAATGTCAAATCTCACTGCCGTAACAACTCAAAGTGCTCAACGGTGAGCTGGCACAGGGCGAGGCCGAGAGAATCCGACAATACGCAATGGACTATCTGCATCACACCAAATGTACTTCTGGGGTTAAATGTCTTATAGTTTAATTGCTAAAGCCTAAATGTTACTCTCTTTGAACTGATTTTTCTTGTTCATACACTCAACAAAAATATAAACGCAACACTTTTGGTTTTGCTCCCATTTTGTATGAGATGAACTCAAAGATCTAAAACTTTTTCCACATACACAATATCACCATTTCCCTCAAATATTGTTCACAAACCAGTCTAAATCTGTGATAGTGAGCACTTCTCCTTTGCTGAGATAATCCATCCCACCTCACAGGTGTGCCATACCAAGATGCTGATTAGACACCATGATTAGTGCACAGGTGTGCCTTAGACTGCCCACAATAAAAGGCCACTCTGAAAGGTGCAGTTTTATCACACAGCACAATGCCACAGATGTCGCAAGATTTGAGGGAGCGTGCAATTGGCATGCTGACAGCAGGAATGTCAACCAGAGCTGTTGCTCGTGTATTGAATGTTCATTTCTCTACCATAAGCCGTCTCCAAAGGCGTTTCAGAGAATTTGGCAGTACATCCAACCAGCCTCACAAACGCAGACCACATGTAACCACACCAGCCCAGGACCTCCACATCCAGCATGTTCACCTCCAAGATCATCTGAGACCAGCCACTCGGACAGCTGCTGAAACAATTGGTTTGCATAACCAAAGAATTTCTGTACAAACTGTCAGAAACCGTCTCAGGGAAACTCATCTGCACGCTCGTTGTCCTCATCGGGGTCTAGACCTGACTCCAGTTTGTCGTCGTAACCGACTTGAGTGGGCAAATGCTCACGTTCGCTGGTGTTTGGCACGTCGGAGAGGTGTTCTCTTCACGGATGAATCCCGGTTCACACTGTTCAGGGCAGATGGCAGACAGCGTGTGTGGCGTCGTGTGGGTGAGTGGTTTTCTGATGTCAATGTTGTGGATCGAGTGGCCCATGGTGGCGGTGGGGTTATGGTATGGGCAGGCGTCTGTTATGGACGAAGAACACAGGTGCATTTTATTGATAGCATTTTGAATGCACAGAGATACCGTGACGAGATCCTGAGGCCCATTGTTGTGCCATACATCCAAGAACATCACCTCATGTTGCAGCAGGATAATGCACGGCCCCATGTTGCAAGGATCTGTACACAATTCTTGGAAGCTGAAAATGTCCCAGTTCTTGCATGGCCGGCATACTCACCGGACATGTCATCCATTGAGCATGTTTGGGATGCTCTGGACCGGCATATACGACAGCGTGTACCAGTTCCCTCCAATATCCAGCAACTTCGCACAGCCATTGAAGAGGAGTGGACCAACATTCCACAGGCCACAATTGACAACCTGATCAACTCTATGCGAAGGAGATGTGTTGCACTGCATGAGGCAAATGGTGGTCACACCAGATACTGACTGGTATCCCCCCCCAATAAAACAAAACTGCACCTTTCAGAGTGGCCTTTTATTGTGGACAGTCTAAGGCACACCTGTGCACTAATCATGGTGTCTAATCAGCATCTTGGTATGGCACACCTGTGAGGTGGGATGGATTATCTCAGCAAAGGAGAAGTGCTCACTATCACAGATTTAGACTGGTTTGTGAACAATATTTGAGGGAAATGGTGATATTGTGTATGTGGAAAACGTTTTAGATCTTTGAGTTCATCTCATACAAAATGGGAGCAAAGCCAAAAGTGTTGCATTTATATTTTTGTTGAGTGTACATTGAACTAACAGTTTCACAAATGAAATTATGCACCTTTAGGATTTTATTTGTCCCCTCAAACTAAAAGCTGTAGATGCATAGGATTAAAAGTGCATGCTGCACAGCGCAATAACACCCAGGGAGTATTGGAAAGTTCATGGGTTAATATTGTACAATGCTGAAGTTCGCCTTCACCCATTTGGGACACTGGGTGGCCCCTCAATAGAGTGTGTCTTTGTCATGCAAGTTCCCTCCCTAAATGAGTCCAGCAGCAAGGACCAGTTCTCATCACCAGCCTATAGAAAAAATAAGCCTTGTAAGCCATGTTACCATTTTGAATGTACTGAGAGCCATGTCTAACACAGCGGGGTGTTCCCACTGAAAAGCAGAGTGTGGCTAGGCCTCGACCTCGGAGAATAATACAGCACGGAAAGTGGAAGACTAGTCTGCTCCCATCATTCTGCCTCTTATGTTCCCAGTGCCTTTCCCAATCCAGTTTTACAATCCTATTCCGTGTGGCATTATTCCTCAGAATACAGGTGGAATAGAAGAGGGCTGACTGGTGTTTACCTTGGCATGGCTTTTCAGACTGACAGGCTCCATGTTAAAATGACAGAGGATTTCCTCAAGTCAGTTCTATCAATATCTAACAATACCACATCAGGGGAAGAGGGATGGCAGGAGAAGGATGGCGGGATAGAGAGGGAGGCTGGGGTAAGGTCGTAGGTGTTCTTCGGGTTCTGTATGATGCAATGTGGTCAGTTATTGTAGCGCCGTCCCTTGAGGATTTGAATGCATAGATTGAATGCAGCACAATGAGTAAGACAGGAAGTCAATGTTGCTGTATATCAACAGCTGACAGTTTTATAGAGCAGTCATACTATTATCAACAGGCCCATTGTGTAGCCGTTTATGTGGTATTGTAGGAAACAGTGGGATTATGCCATAGAAGAGACTATTAACCCTTTATGACCTGTGGATGTTTTTGTCCAATTTTTACTTAAATGGCAGAACCAAATTTAAAGACTTGTTATTTTGTATGCATTATGATAATGGGGTTATTAACTTTGTATAACTGACAGAAAATGATTTAAAATTTCAGGAAAATGACTTGGCTTCAAGCTTAGAAATTCTCCGTTTGTTGTGACAGAGGAAGATACAGCGGACAGGATGCGATGGAAACAATTGATCTGCTGTGGCCACCCCTAACCGGAGCAGCCGAAAGTTGAAGAAGAAGAGTCTAAAGGCAAATTTCTTTCATACAGTCAACGATTCTTGATAAAACAAAGCAGTCAGAACAAGTGTCAACAACGGCAACCTGTGTCATCAACACAAATGAACTGATCCTTAGTTTGTTGGACTACCTAGAGAAGACACCGAGATTATATCAAAATAACTTAAAGTGAAAAATAGACACAAATGTCAGTTTTAATTAAGATACCAGTTACATTTTTAGCAAGTTCTTGTTATTTTACATTAAATGTGCGAAAAATGTATGCATACTAACATATATCATTTCAAAGTGCTCATACAAAAGCACACAATACTTTGAAACTATTAAAGAATTTTAGCTTAGTGTATTCTAAAATTCAAAAATACAAATTCTTGATAAGTATAAACACGCAAAAGCCCCACTTCTGGTTACAACCCTGAATATAATTGACTTTATGAACTGTATTCACCTTGTGGTGAAGGAGCCGAAGGCTTTGCAAACAAAAGATTCTTAAACCCCATTTTCACATTCACAAATATGTAACCTGGATATAGCCACGACAAACTGGCATGAGAAGATCACAGGTGCCCATGAATGTGACCTTTTGGGCGTTTGATGATTTAGCACAATGCATTTGTACCATGTGATATGTGCAAACACAACCATTGCATGCCTGTGGTAGAACTTTTATATAACCTTGGCACTTCTGAAATACTTTTATATTCATGGCAATGGACATGGAGGGGATTACCAAAGTATGTCAAAGTTTGCGACAGAGTAATGAAATTTTTGAATGACATGAAAATCTTGTTATGGTTAAAACAAGGCTGTGGCACAATGACGAAACATCTCAGTTCGTCATGGACACGCTCCTAGAGCCTCTAACCTTTTACAAGTCATCAGCAGTATTTCAAATAATGAAAAATGTGAATGGGGCTGGCAGCATGGTTATTAACAAAAATATTATTGTCCCTGCTGGTGACTGTCCTCTCCTGCCATGAATGACTGCACAATCCTCCACTGGCCGAGCACTGTGATGCACTCAAAGTGCTGCTCGATGTGTGCATGTGATCTGTGATCCTCTGGAAGTGCTCAGATAAAATAAAAAATATAATGCAATGTTAAAATACCCGTGAGCATACAAATAGGAAACAGAATGCGACCTTTTGACCCCCCCCCTTAAAATAGGCCAAGGTTAGCCATCTTTGAACTTGTCCAAGGTCTGTGTCCCAAGAATGTTCCCTGTGAATTTGAAGACCCTGGCAGTTATAGAACTGGACTTATGCTGAACACAGACAGAGGGATGGATGCAAATTCTTCACAATAGCCGATGACTGTATTTTGGCCTCAGGTAATAATAAAAAAAAAAAAAAAACTGGACCCCCAGCATTGTCCTCATTCCCTGCACAGGTGACATCCAGCACGCACTCCATGTGTGCACGTCGGGTGCGCACCGACCAGGAGCATTAAACTTAATTTCCACTTCTGCCCTCAGAAAATAAATAAATAAATATGGGTAAACACAATGAATCTGGTTTGCGCGGCTCATCCATGGCCGGACAGGACATGTCCAGGCCGCTGACGAGCTTGCACTGTGGGAGGGTGCTGGCTGCTGGGGGCTGCCAGACTTGTTCATCAGGTTCCACAATCTCTGTTCCTTTCTGATCATATAAACGGAAAAGTGTGCATCAACCCTTCACAAGTTGTTCCACATGTTACGCACATTCTCAGGTGCAAAGATTACATGGTGAGGGGTACAATGCGCTCACCTGACAATTTTGCGAGGGAGTTCAGGGCTGGATCCAGAGTGAAAATCTGATGCACTTTTGCCCAATGATAAAATAAAAATGTACGCGTCTTGTTATTCAATAATCTTCATTCTTTTATTCGTGTGCAACATACACTGTCACACTTCTTTTAATATACAGTATTTATTATATTTCACGGACCATAGTGAACACTTCTTATTTGTATAAATATGATGTCCGAAAAAAACAACACTATAACAAAAACTGACTGTAAACAGGATCAAATTTATTGCCAAAATCTTTCAATTATACCTGAATCTATATATGATTTTTTTTCGGTTGATAAAATCAATAAAAATATGACTGCATATATTCTTAATAATAATATATTGAGATACAGACAGTTCACAGAAGATATTTTCCATTGATACCAATCAAAATTAGAAACAGTCCAGCAGGTAACAATATTCATCATGTCCATGACTAAATATACTAAAACAAATACATAACAATTGTACACATACCACAATTGTGATATGTGTACAATTGTGATGTATTTGTTTTAGTATATTTATTAGTATATAGTATATAAAACAAATACATCACAATTGTACACATATCACAATTGTGGTATGTGTACAATATCAATATCAATATTTAGTATACGAGGTCTGTTAGAAAAGTATCCGACCTTTTTATTTTTTTCAAAAACCTGATGGATTTGAATCACGTGTGCTTGCATGAGCCAACCTTGAACCTTCGTGCGCATGTGCAAATTTTTTCACGCCTGTCGATTGCGTCATTTGCTGGCAAGCAGCCTTTGTGTGAGGTCGTGTGTAGTGCTCTTGTCGGATTTTCATTGCAAGGAAAATGACTGGAACAGCACGACTGCATCAAATTTTGCCAGAAACTGGGCGACAAACAGGTGGAAACCATTCGGAAGATTCAGACGGCTTTCGGTGACGATGCTCTGGGCATCACACAGATTAAGGAGCGGTACAACTGGTTTAAAGACGGCCGCACAACGGTTGAGAGCGTGCCGCGCTCCGGTCGGCCATCAACATGCTGAAATGACCCGATCATTGACAAAGTGAACGCTGTGGTGATGCAGGACCGTCGTGTGACTGTCTGAGAAATTGCAGAAGAGGTGGACATCAGCACTTTTTCAGCACATTCCATTGTGAAGATTTGGCCATGAAAAGAGTTGCAGCGAAATTTGTGCCGCTGCTGACGGAGCAAAAGCGCCTTCGTGTTGAAGCCTCACATGCTGGACTCTGAAAAATGATGCTCACCTCTTCCACAATTTCTCAGATAGTCACACGACTGAAAAGCCACCGAAAGCCGTCTGAATCTTCTGAATGGTTTTCACCTGGCTGTCGCTCAGTTTCTGGCAAAATTTGATGTTGCGCTGATCCACTCATTCCACCATTTTCCTTGCAATGAAAATCCGCAGAGAGCACAACACACGTCCTCACACAAAGGCTGCTTGCCAGCAAATGACGCAATTGACAGGTGTGAAAAAATTCACGCATGCGCACAAAGGTTCAAGGTTGGTTCACGCAATCAATCAATCAATCAACTTTTTTCTTGTATAGCGCCAAATCACAACAAACAGTTGCCCCAAGGCGCTCCACATTGCAAGGCAAGGCCATACAATAATTATGAAACACAGTCTACGTCTAAAGCAACATAACCAAGGGATGGTCCAGGGTCACCCGATCCAGCCCTAACTATAAGCCTTAGCGAAAAGGAAAGTTTTAAGCCTAATCTTAAAAGTAGAGAGGGTATCTGTCTCCCTGATCTGAATTGGGAGCTGGTTCCACAGGAGAGGA
Source organism: Thalassophryne amazonica (assembly GCF_902500255.1). Classification (NCBI taxonomy): domain Eukaryota; kingdom Metazoa; phylum Chordata; class Actinopteri; order Batrachoidiformes; family Batrachoididae; genus Thalassophryne; species Thalassophryne amazonica. The sequence continues at coordinate 46,181,558 of NC_047117.1, forward strand.
GCCTGAAAGCTGAAGGCTCTGCCTCCCATTCTACTCTTACAAACCCTAGGAACTACAAGTAAGCCCGCAGTCTGAGAGCGAAGCGCTCTAATGGGGTAATATGGTACTACGAGGTCCCTAAGATAAGATGGGACCTGATTATTCAAAACCTTATAAGTAAGAAGAAGAATTTTAAATTCTATTCTAGCATTAACAGGAAGCCAATGAAGGGAGGCCAACACGGGTGAGATATGCTCTCTCCTGCTAGTCCCCGTCAGTACTCTAGCTGCAGCATTCTGAACCAACTGAAGGCTTTTTAGGGAACTTTTAGGACAACCTGATAATAATGAATTACAATAGTCCAGCCTAGAGGAAACAAATGCATGAATTAGTTTTTCAGCATCACTCTGAGACAAGACCTTTCTGATTTTAGAGATATTGCGTAAATGCAAAAAGGCAGTCCTACATATTTGTTTAATATGCGCTTGAATGACATATCCTGATCAAAAATAACTCCAAGATTTCTCACAGTATTACTAGAGATCAGGGAAATGCCATCCAGAGTAACGATCTGGTTAGACACCATGCTTCTAAGATTTGTGGGGCCAAGTACAATAACTTCAGTTTTATCTGAGTTTAAAAGCAGGAAATTAGAGGTCATCCATGTCTTTATGTCTGTAAGACAATCCTGCAGTTTAGCTAATTGGTGCGTATCCTCTGGCTTCATGGATAGATAAAGCTGGGTATCATCTGCGTAACAATGAAAATTTAAGCAATACCGTCTAATAATACTGCCCAAGGGAAGCATGTATAAAGTAAATAAAATTGGTCCTAGCACAGAACCTTGTGGAACTCCATAATTAACTTTAGTCTGTGAAGAAGATTCCCCATTTACATGAACAAACTGTAATCTATTAGACAAATATGATTCAAACCACCGCAGCGCAATGCCTTTAATACCTATGACATGCTCTAATCTCTGTAATAAAATTTTATGGTCAACAGTATCAAAAGCAGCACTGAGGTCCAACAGAACAAGCACAGAGATAAGTCCACTGTCCGAAGCCATAAGAAGATCATTTGTAACCTTCACTAATGCTGTTTCTGTACTATGATGAATTCTAAAACCTGACTGAAACTCTTCAAATAGACCATTCCTCTGCAGGTGATCAGTTAGCTGTTTTACAACTACCCTCTCAAGAATCTTTGAGAGAAAAGGAAGGTTGGAGATTGGCCTATAATTAGCTAAGATAGCTGGGTCAAGTGATGGCTTTTTAAGTAATGGTTTAATTACTGCCACCTTAAAGGCCTGTGGTACATAACCAACTAACAAAGATAGATTGATCATATTTAAGATTGAAGCATTAAATAATGGTAGGACTTCCTTGAGCAGCCTGGCAGGAATGGGGTCTAATAAGCATGTTGATGGTTTGGATGAAGTAACTAATGAAAATAACTCAGACAGAACAATCGGAGAGAAAGAGTCTAACCAAATACCGGCATCACTGAAAGCAGCCAAAGATAACGATACATCTTTGGGATGGTTATGAGTAATTTTTTCTCTAATAGTCAAAATTTTGTTAGCAAAGAAAGTCATGAAGTCATTACTAGTTAAAGTTAATGGAATACTCAGCTCAATAGAGCTCTGACTCTTTGTCAGCCTGGCTACAGTGCTGAAAAGAAACCTGGGGTTGTTCTTATTTTCTTCAATTAGTGATGAGTAGAAAGATGTCCTAGCTTCACGAAGGGCTTTCTTATAGAGCAACAAACTCTTTTTCCAGGCTAAGTGAAGATCTTCTAAATTAGTGAGACGCCATTTCCTCTCCAACTTACGGGTTATCTGCTTTAAGCTACGAGTTTGTGAGTTATACCACGGAGTCAGACACTTCTGATTTAAAGCTCTCTTTTTCAGAGGAGCTACAGCATCCAAAGTTGTCTTCAATGAGGATGTAAAACTATTGACAAGATACTCTAACTCCCTTACAGAGTTTAGGTAGTTACTCTGCTCTGTGTTGGTATATGACATTAGAAAACATAAAGAAGGAATCAAATCCTTAAACCTAGTTACAGCGCTTTCTGAAAGACTTCTAGTGTAATGAAACTTATTCCCCACTGCAGGGTAGTCCATCAGGGTAAATGTAAATGTTATTAAAAAATGATCAGACAAAAGGGAGTTTTCAGGGAATACTGTTAAGTCTTCTATTTCCATACCATAAGTCAGAACAAGATCTAAAATATGATTAAAGTGGTGGGTGGACTCATTTACTTTTTGAGCAAAGCCGATAGAGTCTAATAATAGATTAAATGCAGTGTTGAGGCTGTCATTCTCAGCATCTGTGTGGATGTTAAAATCGCCCACTATAATTATCTTATCTGAGCTAAGCACTAAGTCAGACAAAAGGTCTGAAAATTCACAGAGAAACTCACAGTAACGACCAGGTGGACGATAGATAATAACAAATAAAACTGGTTTTTGGGACTTCCAATTTGGATGGACAAGACTAAGAGACAAGCTTTCAAATGAATTAAAGCTCTGTCTAGGTTTTTGATTAATTAATAAGCTGGAATGGAAGATTGCTGCTAATCCTCCGCCCCGGCCCGTGCTACGAGCATTCTGACAGTTAGTGTGACTCGGGGGTGTTGACTCATTTAAACTAACATATTCATCCTGCTGTAACCAAGTTTCTGTTAGGCAGAATAAATCAATACGTTGATCAATTATTATATCATTTACCAACAGGGACTTAGAAAAATCAAGCAGGCTTGATTCAAAACCATCAGGTTTTTGAAAAAGAAAATAAGATCCGATACTTTTCTAACAGACCTCATATTGTTGTGACATTGATTACAAATCAATGAGCTTTTTGTATCTTTCCCTAAACCTTGATGTTGAACAGTCTTTGTTTTCAGGTCATTTGAGAGGTGTTTAGAGGATCCCATGTTGCCACTCATTAGAAGAGATGCAAAGAGGGAAACATTTGTAAATGGCCACCTTAAATACCCTTTCTCATGGTTGGATTCACTTGTTTAAGGAGGTCACGGGTCAGTGAGCTTACCAAACCAATTTTGTGTTCCAATAATTAGTGCTGAATGTATTCAAATCAATAAAATGACAAGGGTGCCCAAATTTATGCACCTGCCTAATTTTGTTTAAAGAATTATTCTGTAAATCCTATAAACCTCATTTCAATTCTCAAAAATCACTGTGTTTGTAAATTTGACTGAAATTGCTGATCCAAACAAGCAATGATTTATAAAGGAAAATCATGGAAAGCATCAGGGGTGCCCAAACTTTTACATACAACTGTGTGTGTGTATGTATGTATGTATGTATATATACGAGGGCTGTCAATAAAGTATAGGTCCTTTTTATTTTTTTCAAAAACTATATGGATTTCATTCATATGTTTTTACGTCAGACATGCTTGAACCCTCGTGTGCATGCGTGAGTTTTTCCACGCCTGTCGGTGACGTCATTCGCCTGTGACCACTCCTTGTGGGAGGAGTCGTCCAGCCCCTCGTCGGAATTCCTTTGTCTGAGAAGTTGCTGAGAGACTGACGCTTTGTTTGATCAAAATTTTTTCTAAACCTGTGAGGCACATCAAAGTGGACACGGTTCGAAAAATTAAGCTAGTTTTTGGTGAAAATTTTAACGGCTGATGAGAGATTTTGAGGTGATACTGTCGCTTTAAGGACTTCCCACGGTGCGAGACGTCGCGCAGCGTCTCAGGCGCCGTCGTCAGCCTGTTTCAAGCTGAAAACCTCCACATTTCAGGCTCTATTGATCCAGGACATCGTGAGAGAACAGAGAAGTTTCAGAAGAAGTCGGTTTCAGCATTTTATCCGGATATTCCACTGTTAAAGGAGATTTTTTTAATGAAAGACGTGCGGACGGGTCTGCGCGTCGGGACGCAGCCAGCGCAGTGCGGCGGCACAGGAAAAACACCTCCGTGTCGATAACCATTTGTAAAATCCAGGCGGCTTTTGATGGCTTTCAGTGGAGTGAGTATATGAGAAATTGTTTAACAGCTGGACATGTTCCAACTTGTCCTTAAGGCTTCCAACAGAGGTGTTTTTCCTGTGGCGGAACGTCGCAGCGGCTGCGAGTCGACGCTGCAATCCGTCCGCACGTCTTTCATTAAAAAAAAATCTCCTTTAACAGTGGAATATCCGGATAAAATGCTGAAACCGACTTCTTCTGAAACTTCTCTGTTCTCTCATGACGTCCTGGATCAATAGAGTCTGAAATGTGGAGGTTTTCAGCTTGAAACAGGCTGACGACGGCGCCTGGGATCGCTGCGCGACGTCCCGCTCCGTGGGGAGTCCTTAAAGCGACAGTATCACCTCAAAATCTCTCATCAGCCATTAAAATTTTCACCGAAAACCATCTTAATTTTTCGAACCGTGTCCACTTCAATGTGTCTCACAGGTTTAGAAAAAATTTTGATCAAACAACGCGCCAGTCTCTCAGCAACTTCTCAGACAAAGGAATTCCGACGAGGGGCTGGACGACTCCTCCCACAAGGAGTGGTCACAGGCGAATGACGTCACTGACAGGCATGGAAAAACTCACGCATGCGCACGAGGGTTCAAGCATGTCTGACGTAAAAACATATGAATGAAATCCATATAGTTTTTGAAAAAAATAAAAAGGACCTATACTTTATTGACAGACCCTGTATATATATGTATATATATATGTATATATATATATGTATATATATATATGTATATATATATATGTATATATATACATTCCATCTTTCACCTCATTAAATATTTGTACCATTGAACTCATAAACATTCATTATTTGTATAATCATTGTACCTTCTATTTAAGATATGTACTTGTATTATTTGTCAACCTGCAGGGGTGGTGGCCAAGTGGTTAATGTGCTTGGTGTTGTGTGTTGGGGGGGTTTGGCTGGACATTTTGGTGTTCTTTTCTTTTCTTTGCTCTCCAGGTGGTATGCAAACTGGTCTTTTGTCTGTGGAGAAGGTGCTGGCAGAAGAGTCCTTCACCCTCATCAGCGTGATATGCAGCACCTGTGGATGATGCTCACGTGCAACCTTAAAGACTTTCAGCTGAGGCAGATAATGAGATGGCGTTCTGCATTTAAGCCATGTGTGATTCGAGCAGAATTGCCGGGAACTCGACCTTGTGATGTTCGTTTGTGAGACGCTGAGGACCGCGCCTGGGTTTGACACATCATGCCTGTGAAGGAGGACGGGTGAGGGACACATGCTGTCAGCACACATCAGAGGTGATTGATTGTCTGAATAAGTGTTAATAGTAATTTGGTATTTTGTTATGCAGTATATTTGAACATTGATGAGAATTGTGCAGCTCGCTTCTCACGGCCGTGGCGTGCGGACTGATGATCCTCCACCTGTTCTGAGAAGCTCTCATTTACATAAAGCTTAAATTCAGACCTGAATGTGTTGCTGATAGTGTGTGCCTTTGAAGGATATTAGTTGTAGCTGCTGACTTACCTCACCTTTTCTATCCTTTCGCGGAGTCGGTTTGTCGTGTCCACCTGGGGGGTGTTTGGCGGTGAACGTGAGTCCAGAAGCGCCGGGCTTCGATCCCTTTGGGCGCTGGAGAGTGCGCCGTCCTTCACACCGCCAGATAAACGCACTTTTTGTTGTACACTGAGTATTGCACAAGAAGGGGAAAATAAAATTGTTTTGTTTTTTCTGGAACCGCTTTCTGGTTATTTAGCGCTGGGTTCAGTCAGACGCAGGTCCGCTCCTCAACCTGCGTCGGCACATAACACTTGGTTTCAGTTCAGAAGGTTCCGGGTTCAAATCCCACCCCTGCCACATATCTCTATGTAATGTGGAGTTGCGTCAGGAAGGGCATCTGGCGTAAAACTTGTGCCAATTCAACATGCAGATCCACCTTGGATTTGCTGTGGCGACCCCAAGTGCAAACAAGGGAGCAGCCGAAGGGACTTACTTTTTACTTGTATTATTTGTCACTGAAGAGCTTGAGTATATCAACATCTTTCTATATAACTCCACAATGACTAAGAACTAAATTGTTTTTTCTGTTTTAATCAAGTAAAACTCATGAACTGTATACATCCTTTAGAATGTGAGTGCAAATAAACCCAGTCACCGTAAGAGTGAAAAAAATTCTGCCTGACATTTTGCACATATAGTATCCTTCTCTTTAAACTGTCAGCCATAAATAAAGGCTTGTTTTAAAATTCAACTCCTATGTTCCTAGGTTTGCAAACAGTATGTAAACGAATTGTTTCTTAAAATATCTGTCCCATTCCCTACGACTTTGTGGCGCTCCAACAGTCTCCCTAAGGGAATATGGAGTAATAACAATCAAGTGTGTCACTTTTTTGTCATATTGTGGCATATCGAAAGAGAGTGAGTAAGTTCCTCCTCCAGATTCTCAGCGCTCTGCAGGCCTGTCTCAGTGGCAGAATGGACAGTTCCTGTGTTTGTGCCTGTTCCTGTCTCCTGCTGTCACCTTGAGGTGTGTCACCATTGTTTGCACATAGAGTGCTGGAGGTCAGTGCTGCTCCCTCACTCACTCCTTCTGTCGTCTTGTCTCCATCGACCTCACCACCCAGGAGGGAGAGAGCAGACTCCAAATAGAGACGGTCACATCTACGTGACTTTGAGATGGAAACAGAGAACATGGCTGCAGACTGTCCTCACTGAGGCTGTCCAACACACAAACACTAACATACAGTTCACACGCCTGTGTGCACGTCAGCCTTTTGTTGTGCAGGAGGGGGATTCCAAATGTTCTGGTAAACAGTGTGCAGGTAAACAGACTCCCAGTCTGCCTCTGGGATGAGGAGGAGGTGAAAAACTCATTGCACTTTGTTCTGTTCAATACGTAGTTATTCAGGTCTGCAGCATTTTCACAGGATTATATTAATAGTCAAATTTCTGATCTTCTCTTCACTATACCTTACATCAGAGCGCTTCGACTCATTCCAGAAAGGGCCAAGGGTGCAGTTTTTCTTTGCAACCACCCACTCCACCAGGTGTTTTCACTGATTAACATCACTTTGAACAGATGAAACCAGTTAATCAGTGAAACCACCTGGTAGAGTGGGTGGTTGCATAGAAAACCTGCACCCTGGTGCAGAGTGGCACGGTGGATTCGTGGTTAGCACTGGTACCTCACAGCAAGAAGGTCGTGGGATCGATTCCTGGCATTTCTGTGTGGAGTTTGCATGTTATCCCCGCGTGTCTGTGTGGGTTTCCTCCCACTATCAACACTTCGGTTTCCTCCCACAATCAAAAACATGCCTATTTAGGGTCTGCTCCTGTCTCTGTCCCTGACCAAGGTAGCGTCTACATCTGGAGTTGGTCCCCACCCACTGTTCCAAGTGGATGGATTGTGTCTAACTGTAATTAGGATGGGTTCAATGGGGAGGTGATGGTCTAGTGGTTAAGGTGTTGGGCTTGAGACCAGAAGATCAATAAGGGCCCTTGGGCAAGGTCTTTAATCCCTTATTGTTCCCGGTGTGTAATGACATCGGGGTGAATGTGACGCATAATTGTAAAGTGCTTTGAGCATCTGATGCAGATGGAAAAGCGCTATATAAATGCAGTCCATTTACCATTCAATGCAGAGGACAAATTTCGTTGTAGGTACTGTATGTATATATGTGCAATGACAATAAAGTTTCTATTCTATTCTATTCTATTCCCTCTTGGCCCCTTCTGGAATGAGTTGAAGACCTATGCCTTACATTTTCAAGGCATAGCTCCTGAAGATTTAATGCACAACGAGGCCCTATATGATGCAAAATCACTATTGTGGGGCAGTATCTTTATGTTATTTGTCCATCTGTTATCTGCTCTAGTTAAGCAAAATAGCGGTGCACGTAGACCCAGCGGTTCTGTGCTCACACTTTCAGTGCTTTGTTTTATTGTTTGTTACGTATGTCCAAATTGTCTTAGCTACTTTCTGTCGACCTAACACCACCTACAGTCGACACAATCTGTTAAAAATTGGAGTTTCATGGAAGAAGCAGGGGTGGTGGCTAAGTGGTTAGTTTTCTTGGTGTCAGTGCAGAAGGTTCCCGTTTCAAACCCCACTCCAGCCACATTTCTCCATACAATGTGGAGTTGCATCAGGGGAAAAACAAAACAAAACAAAAAAAACAATCAGGAACAATTTTCTCTCTGAGGAAAAATCTTTCCAGACTTCATCAACATGTCAAATGTGCCACAGGAGTAGCAAATGCACTGAACAAGGTATAGACCAATATTAAGTAAGACTACAGGGCCAGACCTGATATAGGCAAGTCAGACCACATCTCTCTACATTTCATCCCTGCATATACCCCCCTCTGGAAATCCACCCCTCATCACCATTAAGGTGGTCAAAACATGGGCAGACAGTGCTTCTGTTGCACTTCTAAAAATCACACTGTGGTTGACCCTTTGTGTAGCACATAAACTTTATTCCTGCAGAAATGGTGACAAAACAGCATATTAGTATTAAGGGCCTTTCACACTGAGCACATCATTTGATCATTTTGACACCTCCCCTTGTGTTGGATGTGTTGAAGACCTTGGATGCGGCAAGGAGGGCGCAGATTCCTACATCATTATCTCGCTTTTCAAGGGCCTGGTGAACAAGCACAATCGCCATCTTGGCAGAGGTCTCAAGTCTCATTCATTCGGAGTGGGGGGGGGGGGGGGGGGTCAGACTGCGATGAGAGAGACACGGCAGCCAGTGTTCAAACCACAGACCCAGGCAGAGAGAGACACACAGCAATTGGTGTTATCGAGTAGACCCACTCAATCTGAAATTCTTCACTTTTGGATATGTACAAACACCCAGTCTGAGCAACAGATCTGCAAATTTGTCTGAGGTGAGAATAATTAAAAATATAATGTGATATTAGTGCACCACTGAAGTTTTAGGGTCGGCTAACGTCAGCTTTGTCTTTTTGCCTTTAGCTGCAGAATCACTCAGTCGAGCTGAGTGAACATTTTAATTTGTAAGTTGTTCAATCTATTTTTATCTTTACCAAATAAAGATACACAGTTTTTTTATTGTTACTGCTGTGACTACAAGAAAAGACTCAACATTAAATAACTTTGATTTTTTTAGTTAAATTTTTTAACTGTTTTGTGTTTCTTTATATTTTAATGAATATATTTCTTCACTTGTCCCCCATCGGAACATTTAAACATTTGCTGTGCATGAGAATCTTGTAAATACCAATGCACTTAAAAACCTCCAGTGATGGACCCTGAAACACCCAAAACCTGAAGTCCAGAGGAAGAAGAAGATAACATCTCTGCTCTTCAAATGTGAGGAAAGTGTCTCCCAAAACTCCACCAAGAGGTTGAAGCTGCAGAGGAGACCTTCATCTGGTTAAATGTCCTGAGGGTCCAGCTCACCTGTCATCTCTGAAAACAAACACCTGCTGGTACCTTTCTAAATAAAACAATGGCTCTTTAAAGAGCAACTGTTTTTTATTTGAAAAAGCTGTTTCCTTTTATATTTAACATTTAAATGAATGAATCATTTAACATGTCCATGAAGTTCTGTCAAAAAGACATAAGCACAGGTAGAAGAAGCCCCACCCCTATTGTCCATAATTTCAAAGCATTCACAATTACTCGAATAGTCTAATTCATATTTTAGAATTACTCTGTCCGGATTACAACATTAAAAGCAATCACATAGTCAACGATGTAAATAAATGTTGAATGCCTAAGTTTTAAAAAAAATTTCATCATGAGGTTTGTGTCACATTGAGAAATCCTAATTAACAAAGACATTGTTACATCATCTCCTGTTGTGTTTATGACAAATATTTATATTTATTTACGGCCTCGTTTTCCCTGGTTGAAATACAAATATGAATGAATGAATCCACCAGATTTAAAAATGTACACATTACTTTTCATGCTATTTTATTTGTCTATAAACAAATATCCAAGGTTCATTATCATGTTAATCAAGAAATCATCTCATCTGAAATAACAACAGATAAGTTCAGTTTTGTTTTTGTTTTTTTACTTAAAACTGTTTTCTAATACAGTTTTATAATGTAAAAAATGTTTTTTAACTTCAAAATGTACAGTCATCAAAAATTAATCTTGAGTTAAAAAAAATATTTATAAGGATTTTCTTCAGAAAACTGTATAAATTAACAACTCTGTGATACATTTCTACACTCTCTCCTCTTCCGTGTTGTGGCCTGATGCCTCGTTTCTATTGGACACGCAAAGCTATGTGACAGCGTGCAGCGGTGAAAGTTAGATTGGGTTGAACTTTGACCACGGCAGCTTAACAACAAGCCGTAATGTACACCCTATAGCTCAGTTTTGATGTGTTGTGCAGTGTCAAAAATGCGACACTTCTCATTTAAAATAATGGGTTTTAGAGCAATGTGCGACACGTTTAGTGCCATGAATGTGTTCAGTGTGAAAGGCCCTTTAATGTCTGTGTTGCTTCGCATCACTCATACTCTCATGTCTCACCCTATTAGTGAGTGGCACACTCAGAACACACAGTACAAGTTGATCAAGTCAAAAACATTCAAATTCCAACCATGTAATCATGTAACAATTCATCCTGTAGACAGAATTTTTTCCAACAAATGCATTTATCCTCAATGAACTTCTTTTTTAACCTCCAATTATTCTCCCATGAACTGTTTCACCCTTTTTTACTAATCTAAGAACTGTCTTTAACTTACCAGTATTCTTTATTGTCTATGCCCCACTCTATGTTGCTCAAAAATAACAAAATCAAATACTGTCTTCCATATAAACTCTTATTTTGAAATGTAACAAGATCAACTATGATTGTTATATTGTTCTGCTCTTATTCTGAAAGACCCACTGGAAACTGTGTACTGTCTTTCTGTTCTGACGTTGGTCGGAGCTGCAATGCGTGGGCTTTATTATTGTTAGCATTTGTGTCATTACCCTTCACTCATTTACACACATAAATCAGGCTTTAACCTCTTTAATCTTACTGGTGCCACGCCGCCACCTTGAATTATCACTCATTACTACGGCCTCATTCATTTCAATTCAAAGTCACGTTACAAACCACTATACTGTACATAACTGTCACAGTCCAAGACTTATACATGTTATATTATTTTCATATTTCCTTCCTTGGCAAGGACGGAACCCACATTGTTCCTCTTCAATCTGAAGATTGACTATCAGCCAAACCCTCCTTTCCAGCACCCTAGAGTAGACTTTACCAGGGAGGCTGAGTAGTGTGATGCCCCTGTAATCAGCACAAACTCACTAGTACCTTTTTTTTTTTTTTTTAATATGGGGACCACCACCCCAATTTGCCACTCCTTAGGCACTGACCTAGACTTCAATGCAGTGTTGAAGAGATCTCATCAAAGACAGTCCCTCCACACCCAGAGCCTTCACCATTTCCAGACAGATCTCATCAACCCCTGGGGCTTTGCCACTGCAGAGGTGTTTGACTACCTCAGTGAATTCCACCAGGGAAATTGATGATGATCCCTCATCAGCTTCCAGCTCTGGCCCTACCATAGAGGTCACTGCAGTCTGATGCAGGAGTTCCTCAAAGTGTTCCTTGCCCAATTACCTCCTCAGTTGAGGTTGAGTCCCATCCTTACTGTAGACAGCTTGGATGGTTCCCTGTTTGTCTCTTCTGATGTGCCTCATGGTCCGCCAGAAGCACCCTGGTGCCGACTGAAAGTCCTTCTCCGTGGTTATTCTGAACTCCTCCCTCACCCGCTGCTTTGCCTCCCCCACAGCAGAGGCTGCCACCCTTTGGGTCTGTTGGTACCTTGCAACAGCCTCTGGAGTACTTAGACACAAATATCCTGGAAGGTCTCCTTTTTCTGTCAGACGGCTTCCCTGACCACCGGTGCCCACCACATTGTTCAAGGGTTGCTGCCCCTTGAGTTACCTAAGACCTTCAGGCCACAGCTCCCCACTGCAGCTTCAGCAATGAAAGCTTTGAACACTGCCCATTGTAACAAGTGTGTTACAATAACATTAGGACCAGTATTATTAAGATACTTCACATATAGGTACAAATGAACAATGAAATTGGGCCAGATTCTCAGAAGCTAGAATTTGACTCTGGGAGCCAGTGACGACAGCAGCCAAGAATAGTGGGTACCCAAAAACATATATTTAAGTGTGCAGACAAACAACACAAACAATTAATGAATGGCCATTCAAAGTGCAATAGATTTCCATTACACAATAATAGACACATATGCAATATTTAAGTTCAGTCCGTGAGCTTATTCGGTAGTAAAACTCAGAAGACAAAGTTCCAGAGACCAGTTATTCAAAGTTCACACAGTGAACACAACCCATAGTCGCGACTCGCTCAGTGGTCCAGATGAGAATAGTTCATTCAAAGCAATTGATGTCCAAAGGAGGGGAAAAAAGTGTTCGTGCAGAGGGGAAATAGGGACGTGAATGGCATATTGACGGTCCATATCAATCAATCAATCAATTTTTTTTTTATATAGCGCCAAATCACAACAAACAGTTGCCCCAAGGCGCTTTTATATTGTAAGGCAAGGCCATACAATAATGATTGTAAAACCCCAACGGTCAAAACGACCCCCTGTGAGCACGCACTTGGCTACAGTGGGAAGGAAAAACTCCCTTTTAACAGGAAGAAACCTCCAGCAGAACCAGGCTCAGGGAGGGGCAGTCTTCTGCTGGGACTGGTTGGGGCTGAGGGAGAGAACCAGGAAAAAGACATGCTGTGGAGGGGAGCAGAGATCGATCACTAATGATTAAATGCAGAGTGGTGCATACAGAGCAAAAAGAGAAAGAAACAGTGCATCATGGGAACCCCCCCAGCAGTCTACGTCTATAGCAGCATAACTAAGGGATGGTTCAGGGTCACCTGATCCAGCCCTAACTATAAGCTTTAGCAAAAAGGAAAGTTTTAAGCCTAATCTTAAAAGTAGAGAGGGTTGTCTGTCTCCCTGATCTGAATTGGGAGCTGGTTCCACAGGAGGAGGAGCCTGAAAGCTGAAGGCTCTGCCTCCCATTCTACTCTTACAAACCCTAGGAACTACAAGTAAGCCTGCAGTCTGAGAGCGAAGCGCTCTATTGGGGTGATATGGTACTACGAGGGTCCCTAAGATAAGATGGGACCTGATTATTCAAAACCTTATAAGTAAGAAGAAGAATTTTAAATTCTATTCTAGAATTAACAGGAAGCCAATGAAGAGAGGCCAATATGGGTGATGATATGCTCTCTCCTTCTAGTCCCCGTCAGCACTCTAGCTGCAGCATTTTTAATTAACTGAAGACTTTTTAGGGAACTTTTTAGGACAACCTGATAATAATGAATTACAATAGTCCAGCCTAGAGGAACTAAATGCATGAATTAGTTTTTCAGCATCACTCTGAGACAAGACCTTTCTGATTTTAGAGATATTGCGTAAATGCAAAAAAGCAGTCCTACATATTTGTTTAATATGCGCTTTGAATGACATATCCTGATCAAAAATGACTCCAAGATTTCTCACAGTATTACTAGAGGTCAGGGTAATGCCATTCAGAGTAAGGATATGGTTAGACACCATGTTTCTAAGATTTGTGGGGCCAAGTACAATAACTTCAGTTTTATCTGAGTTTAAAAGCAGGAAATTAGAGGTCATCCATGTCTTTATGTCTGTAAGACAATCCTGCAGTTTAGCTAATTGGTGTGTGTCCTCTGGCTTCATGGATAGATTAAAGCTGGGTATCATCTGCGTAACAATGAAAATTTAAGCAATACCGTCTAATAATACTGCCTAAGGGAAGCATATATAAAGTGAATAAAATGGTCCTAGCACAGAACCTTGTGGAACTCCATAATTAACTGTAGTCTGTGAAGAAGATTCCCCATTTACATGAACAAATTGTAATCTATTAGACAAATATGATTCAAACCACCGCAGCGCAGTGCCTTTAATACCTATGGCATGCTCTAATCTCTGTAATAACATTTTATGGTCAACAGTATCAAAAGCAGCACTGAGGTCTAACAGAACAAGCACAGAGATGAGTCACTGTCCAAGGCCATAAGAAGATCATTTGTAACCTTCACTAATGCTGTTTCTGTACTATGATGAATTCTAAAACCTGACTGAAACTCTTCAAATAGACCATTCCTCTGCAGATATCAGTTAGCTGTTTTACAACTACCCTTTCAAGAATTTTTGAGAGAAAAGGAAGGTTGGAGATTGGCCTATAATTAGCTAAGATAGCTGGTCAAGTGATGGCTTTTTAAGTAATGGTTTAATTACTGCCACCTTAAAAGCCTGTGGTACATAGCCAACTAACAAAGATAGATTGATCATATTAAGATCGAAGCATTAATAATGGTAGGGCTTCCTTGAGCAGCCTGGTAGGAATGGGGTCTAATAAACATGTTGATGGTTTGGATGAAGTAACTAATGAAAATAACTCAGACAGAACAATCGGGAGAGAAAGAGTCTAACCAAATACCGGCATCACTGAAAGCAGCCAAAGATAACGATACGTCTTTGGGATGGTTATGAGTAATTTTTTCTCTAATAGTTAAAATTTTGTTAGCAAAGAAAGTCATGAAGTCATTACTAGTTAAAGTTAATGGAATACTCAGCTCAATAGAGCTCTGACTCTTTGTCAGCCTGGCTACAGTGCTGAAAAGAAACCTGGGGTTGTTCTTATTTTCTTCAATTAGTGATGAGTAGAAAGATGTCCTAGCTTTACGGAGGGCTTTTTTATAGAGCAACAGACTCTTTTCCAGGCTAAGTGAAGATCTTCTAAATTAGTGAGACGCCATTTCCTCTCCAACTTACGGGTTATCTGCTTTAAGCTACGAGTTTGAGAGTTATACCATGGAGTCAGACACTTCTGATTTAAAGCTCTCTTTTTCAGAGGAGCTACAGCATCCAAAGTTGTCTTCAATGAGGATGTTAAAACTATTGACGAGATACTCTATCTCCCTTACAGAGTTTAGGTAGCTACTCTGCACTGTGTTGTTATATGGCATTAGAGACATAAAGAAGGAATCATATCCTTAAACCTAGTTACAGCGCTTTCTGAAAGACTTCTAGTGTAATGAAACTTATTCCCTACTGCTGGGTAGTCCATCAGAGTAAATGTAAATGTTATTAAAAAATGATCAGACAGAAGGGAGTTTTCAGGGAATACTGTTAAGTCTTCTATTTCCATACCATAAGTCAAAACAAGATCTAAGATATGATTAAAGTGGTGGGTGGACTCATTACTTTTTGAGCAAAGCCAATAGAGTCTAATAATAGATTAATGCAGTGTTGAGGCTGTCATTCTCAGCATCTGTGTGGATGTTAAAATCGCCCCACTATAATTATCTTTTCTGAGCTAAGCACTAAGTCAGACAAAAGGTCTGAAAATTCACAGAGAAACTCACAGTAACGACCAGGGTGGACGATAGATAATAACAAATAAAACTGGTTTTTGGGACTTCCAATTGGATGGACAAGACTAAGAGACAAGCTTTCAAATGAATTAAAGCTCTGTCTGGGTTTTTGATTAATTAATAAGCTGGAATGGAAGATGCTGCTAATCCACCGCCCGGCTCGTGCTACGAGCGTTCTGACAGTTAGTGTGACTCGGGGGTGTTGACTCATTTAAACTAACATATTCATCCTGCTGTAACCAGGTTTTTGTTAGGCAGAATAAATCAATATGTGATCAATTATTATATCATTTACCAACAGGGACTTAGAAGAGAGAGCCTAATGTTTAATAGACCACATTAACTGTTTTAGTCTGTGGTGCAGTTGAAGGTGCTATATTATTTTTTCTTTTTGAATTTTTATGCTTAAATAGATTTTTGCTGGTTATTGGTAGTCTGGGAGCAGGCACCGTCTCTACGGGGATGGGGGTAATGAGGGGATGGCAGGGGGGAGAGAAGATGCAGGAGAGTGTGTAAGACTACAACTCTGCTTCCTGGTCCCAACCCGGATAGTCACGGTTTGGAGGATTTAAGAAATTAGCCAGATTTCTAGAAATGAGAGCTGCTCCATCCAAAGTGGGATGGATGCCGTCTCTCCTAACAAGACCAGGTTTTCCCCAGAAGCTTTGCCAATTATCTATGAAGCCCACCTCATTTTTTGGACACACTCAGACAGCCAGCAATTCAAGGAGAACATGCGGCTAACATGTCACTCCCGGTCTGACTGGGAGGGGCCCAGAGAAAACTACAGAGTCCGACATTGTTTTTGCAAAGTTACACACCGATTTAATGTTAATTTTAGTGACCTCCGATTGGCGTAACCGGGTGTCATTACTGCCGACGGTGAATTACAATCTTACCAAATTTACGCTTAGCCTTAGCCAGCAGTTTCAATTTCCTTCAATGTCGCCTGCTCTGGCCCCCGGAAGACAATTGACTATGGTTGCTGGTGTCGCTAACTTCACATTTCTCAAAACAGAGTCGCCAATAACCAGAGTTTGATCCTCGGCGGGTGTGTCGTCGAGTGGGGAAAAACGGTTAGAAATGTGAACGGGTGGCGGTGTACACGGGCTTCTGTTTAGGGCTACGCTTCCTCCTCACAGTCACCAGTCGGCCTGCTTTCCCCGGCTGCTCGGGATCTGCCAGGGGGGAACTAACGGCGGCTAAGCTACCTTGGTCCGCACGACTACAGGGGCCTGGCTAGCTGTAGAATTTTCCACGGTGCGGAGCCGAGTCTCCAATTCGCCCAGCCTGTATATAACGATTACAGCGAGGCAGAGTTCAAAAATGGCTACAGGAGCCTCCTACCAGCCTGGCATAATAAAAGTTCAATTATTAAATTCTAATTAAATTATTTAAATATAAATAATTTAATATGCTATCATAAATAAATGTACTATTATTTATAAAAGTTATTGTTTATCACAAAATAGAAATAGCTAAATATATTGCACCTCAATAAAGTAAAGTGCAAGGTGCTAATACACGTAAATATTGAATCTATAATAAACACAGTATAACCTTTGTATCAAAATGTGCAAAAACAAGTCAAGTGCATTATAAGGGCAAGGATTTAAATAGCACATCCAACCCAAGATACATTCAAACAAACAAGATACATTAAGTGATTACATATCAATGATAAAACCCGTTTAACATGAACCTTTTAGCATTTGTAAACATTCCACATTGTTTTTATTTCAGCAACGTATGAATCCTCAAAGAAAAAAAACATAATACCTAAGCTAACTGTTCCCCTTTCAAATTGAATGGGACCGGGCTAGGCTAACAGGCCCATTAAAATTAAATGGATGCAGCTAACATGCTAAGCTAAGGCATGCTAACTCACCCAATTACGCTTAGTTAAGGACAACCGCAAGCTTCTCCCCACACTCTTTGTCAGTGATAGTCGGACTCCTACAAACGAACTATCAATATCTTGAATATGGCAACGTGTTATGATGTATACTAGAAGAACGACTTTGTCACTGACCTGCAGCAACTCCTTCCTCCGTGTTCCCTTGCATCTGCCCGACAGCATCCAACTACTGGGTAAGAAAGAATCACGTGTGACATACAACGCAGTGACGTAATAGGACACAGGATTTATCAATGGGCGATAGGAAACTAGAGATTTACCACCCGGGTTACACCATTCTCGTTCAATGCCCCCCAACCTCCACAGGGATGCCAGAAAAGCACTGCCGGAGGTGTGAGTATGAAGATCTGTGAATAGTGGGCTCCTCCAGATGTTCCCAATTCACCTGCAATATGGCTGACCTTACCAGGTCTCCCAAAGTCCTCCTGCACCCTCTGATCCAACTCACCACCAGATTGTGATCAGTTGACAGCTCTACCCAGTGTCCAGAACATGCAGCCACCGATCAGACAATACAATCACAAAATGGATCATCAACCTTCGGCCAAGGGTGCTCTGGTGCCATGTACACTTATGAGCATCCTTATGTTTGAACATGGTGTTTGTTATGGACAGCCCATGACTAGTACAGAAGTTCAACAACAAACGACTGCTCAGGTTAAGATTAGGGAGGCTATTCCTCCCAATCACGCCTCTCCAGGTATCTCTGTCATTGCTCATATGCGTGTTGAAGTCTCCCAGCAGAACACTGGAGTCCCCACTGGAGTCCCGTAGTGGCACTCAGCTGGGGACTTGTGAGTATCCCCACACCCGCCTGGTGCCTCACACCCTGGGCAACTCCAGAGAAGAATAAGGTCCAACCCCTATCAAGGAGAGTGGTTCTGGAGCTGAGGCTGTGCGTGGTGATGAGGCGCACAAGATCTAATTGAAACACTCCACCTCCTGTGAAAGCTCCCGCTCCTTCTCCCACAGTGAAGTGACATTCCACACCCCCAGAGCTAGCCTCTGCCATCTGGGTCTAGTTCATCGAGGCCCTTGAATTTTGCTGACACCCATGGGCCAGTGCACCCAACTCCTGCGATTTCCACTGCGGGAGGTGAGCCCACAGGATGGAGATAGAAAGTCCAACTTGCCTTTCGGGTTATGCCCGACTGGGCTTTGTGTCAAGCCTACTCACCAGGCGCTCACTGATGGGATCTCCTTCCAGGCCAGGCTCCAGACGGAGGCCCCAGGATTCCTCTGGGCCGGTTGATGTTTCCTCTTCCTTGTTTTTCCATGGAGTCATTGTGAACCACTCTTAGTCTGGCCCCTCGCCTGAAACCATTTTGCTATGGAAGACCCCATTAGGAGCAAGACGGTTCCAGACAACACAGCTCTCAGATTCACTGAGGCACACAAACCTCTCCACCACAATAAAGTGATGGTTTCTGGAGAGGTAACGGGGTGGGGAGCATTAATAAACCGGTGTATATATAAAAAAAAATCATAAAACTGTTTCAGATGATCCTGATGTGCAAATCAGTTATCCAACCATTGTATAGGGGGGAAAGACTAATGTCATCCAACTGTCATAAATCTCATATGAAACTAATCTCATACAACTTTTTTTATACAGCAGGTAGTTCAGAGGATACAAAACTGGCCTGACAATATGTTCACCTGGGTTTGAATCCAGCCTGTGCTACCTGTCTGTGTCCTTGACCAGGCACTTAATCTGCATTGTCTCAGTCCATCTAGCTGTAATTGGGTACCAGCCTTGCCTGGGGAGGTAACCTGCACTGGAACGATGTCACATCCTGGGTGAGTGACAAGCTCTCATCTCCTTCATGCTAAGAAATCCAGAGATAAACACTGGTATTAATGGGCCCCAGGGCCTATATAGGATTTACTTAATCTATTAGAACCCACTTCTACCAAGAAATGGCATGCCTCTGGAAGGGACTGGACAACAACCTCTAACAAGGAAATTAATACAACATATACTCAACAAAAATATAAACGCAACACTTTTGGTTTTGCTCCCATTTGTATGAGATTAACTCAACGATCTAAACTTTTTCCACATACACAATATCACCATTTCCCTCAAATACTGTGCACAAACCAGTCTAAATCTGTGATAGTGAGCACTTCTCCTTTGCTGAGATAATCCATCCCACCTCACAGGTGTGCCATACCAAGATGCTGATTAGACACCATGATTAGTGCACAGGTGTGCCTTAGACTGCCCACAATAAAAGGCCACTCTGAAAGGTGCAGTTTTGTTTTATTTGGGGGGGGGGGGGGGGATACCAGTCAGTATCTGGTGTGACCACCATTTGCCTCATGCAGTGCAACACATCTCCTTCGCATCATCCGTGAAGAGAACACCTCTCCAACGTGCCAAACGGCAGCGAATGTGAGCATTTGCCCACTCAAATCGGTTACGACGACCAACTGGAGTCAGGTTGAGACCCCGATGAGGATGATGAGCATGCAGATGAGCTTCCCTGAGACAGTTTCTGACAGTTTGTGCAGAAATTCTTTGGTTATGCAAACCGATTGTTCCAGCAGCTGTCCGAGCGGCTGGTCTCAGACGATCTTGGAGGTGAACATGCTGGATGTGGAGGTCCTGGGCTGGTGTGGTTACACGTGGTCTACGGTTATGAGGCTGGTTGGGTGTACTGCCAAATTCTCTGAAACGCCTTTGGAGACGGCTTATGGTAGAGACATGAACATTCAATACACGAGCAACAGCTCTGGTTGACATTCCTGCTGTCAGCATGCCAATTGCACGCTCCCTCAAATCTTGCGACATCTGTGGCATTGTGCTGTGTGATAAAACTGCACCTTTCAGAGTGGCCTTTTATTGTGGGGCAGTCTAAGGCACACCTGTGCACTAATCATGGTGTCTAATCAGCATCTTGATATGGCACACCTGTGAGGTGGGATGGATTATCTCAGCAAAGGAGAAGTGCTCACTATCAGAGATTTAGACTGGTTTGTGCACAGTATTTGAGGGAAATGGTGATATTGTGTATGTGGAAAAAGTTTTAGATGTTTGAGTTCATCTCATACAAAATGGGAGCAAAACCAAAAGTGTTGCGTTTATATTTTTGTTGAGTATCATGACTAAAGAACATCTCTGTTGAGGAAAGCAGGTCAGGTGATCTCAGGTACACAACTGTGTACAGAATCATTAGTCCCAGACAGACTAATCTGCACCAACAAGAACCAATAGAACCAGCAAAATCAGCTGATTACCC